>NW_027368698.1:0-47995 GCF_046119375.1 Phyllobates terribilis | reverse complement strand
TGCATTTACAATATTCATTGATTTTTGCCATTGAAAAACATCCAGAAATGATTGAAGCTACTGACTGAATGAAAGGAGCTGGCATCTCACTCTCTTTGAATCTTCTTTATCATGCTAAGAGGGCAGGAAAAAGCAAAAATTTCAGAATTGCACCTTGCAATGCGGAGAAATTACTGTTTGTGCATTTACAATATTCATTGATTTTTGACATTGAAAACGTCCCAGAAATGATTAAAGCTACTGACTGAATGAAAGGAGCTGGCATCTCAGTCTCTTGAATCTTCTTTATCATGCTAAGAGGAGCAGGAAAAAGCAAAAAAATTTCAGAATTGCACCTTGCAATGCGGAGAAATTACTGATTGTTGCATCTACAATATTCATTGATTTTTGCCGTTGAAAAACGTCCAGAAATGATTTGAAGCTACTGACTGGAATGAAAGGAGCTGCATCTCACTCTCTTTGAGTCTTCTTTACCATGCTAGAGGAGCAGGAAAAGCAAAAATTTCAGAATTGCACCTTCAATGCGGAGAAATTACTGTTTGTGCATACAATATTCATTGATTTTTGCCATTGAAAAACGTCCAGAAATGATTGAAGCTACTGACTGAAATGAAAGGAGCTGGCATCTCACTCTCTTTGAATCTTCTTTATCATGCTAAGAGAGCAGAAAAAGCAAAAAATTTCAGAATTGCACCTTGCAATGGCGGAGGATATTACTGTTTGTGCATTTACAATAATCATTAATTTTTGCCATTGAAAAACACATCATGTTATTTCATCATACCAGAAATGATTGAAGCTACTGACTGAATGAAAGGAGCTGGCATCTCACTCTCTTTGAATCTTCTTTATCTTGCTAAGAGGAGCAGGAAAAAGCAAAAAATTTCAGAATTGCACCTTGCAATGGGAGAATTACTGTTTGTGCATTTACAATATTCATTGATTTTTGCCATTGAAAACATCATTTATTCATATACCAGAAATGTTTGAAGCTACTGACTGAATGAAAGGAGCTGGCATTCACTCTCTTTGAATCTTCTTTATCATACTAAGAGGAGCAGGAAAAAGCAAAAAATTTCAGAATTGCACCTTGCAATTGGAGAAATTACTGTTTGTGCATTTACAATATTCATTGATTTTTGCCATTGAAAAACGTCCAGAAATGATTGAAGCTACTGACTGAATGAAAGGAGCTGGCATCTCACTCTCTTTGAATCTTCTTTATCATGCTAAGAGGAGCAGGAAAAAGCAAAAAATTTCAGAATTGCACCTTGCAATGCGGAGAAATTACTGTTGTGCATTACAATATTCATTGATTTTTGCCATGAAAAACATCATGTTATTCATATACCAGAAATGATTGAAGCTACTGACTGAATGAAAGGAGCTGGCATCTCACTCTCTTTGAATCTTCTTTTCATGCTAAGAGGAGCAGGAAAAAGCAAAAAATTTCAGAATTGCACCTTGCAATGCGGAGAAATTACTGTTTGTGCATTTACAATATTCATTGATTTTGCCATTGAAAAACATCATGTTATCATATACCAGAAATGTTTGAAGCTACTGACTGAATGAAAGGAGCTGGCATCTCACTCTCTTTGAATCTTCTTTATCATACTAAGAGGAGCAGGAAAAAGCAAAAAATTTCAGAATTGCACCTTGCAATGCGGAGAAATTACTGTTTGTGCATTTACAATATTCATTGATTTTTGCCATTGAAAAACGTCCCAGAAATGATTGAAGCTACTGACTGAATGAAAGGAGCTGGCATCTCACTCTCTTTGAATCTTCTTTATCATGCTAAGAGGAGCAGGAAAAAGCAAAAAATTTCAGAATTGCACCTTGCAATGCGGAGAAATTACTGTTTGTGCATTTACAATATTCATTGATTTTTGCCATTGAAAAACATCATGTTATTCATATACCAGAAATGTTTGAAGCTACTGACTGAATGAAAGGAGCTGGCATCTCACTCTCTTTGAATCTTCTTTATCATGCTAGGATGAGCAGGAAAAAGCAAAAAATTTCAGAATTGCACCTTGCAATGTGGAGATATTACTGTTTGTGCATTTACAATATTCATTGATTTTTGCCATTGAAAAACATGTTTTTCATATACCAGAAATGTTTGAAGCTACTGACTGAATGAAAGGAGCTGGCATCTCACTCTCTTTGAATCTTCTTTATCATGCTAAGAGGACAGGAAAAAGCTAAAAATTTCAGAATTGCACCGTGCAATGTGGAGATATTACTGTTTGTGCATTTACAATATTCATTGATTTTTGCCATTGAAAAACATGTTTTTCATATACCAGAAATGATTGAAGCTACTGACTGAATGAAAGGAGCTGGCATCTCACTCTCTTTGAATCTTCTTTATCATGCTAGGATGAGCAGGAAAAAGCAAAAAATTTCAGAATTGCACCTTGCAATGTGGAGATATTACTGTTTGTGCATTTACAATATTCATTGATTTTTGCCATTGAAAAACATGTTTTTCATATACCAGAAATGTTTGAAGCTACTGACTGAATGAAAGGAGCTGGCATCTCACTCTCTTTGAATCTTCTTTATCATGCTAGGATGAACAGGAAAAAGCTAAAAATTTCAGAATTGCACCGTGCAATGTGGAGATATTACTGTTTGTGCATTTACAATATTCATTGATTTTTGCCATTGAAAAACATGTTTTTCATATACCAGAAATGTTTGAAGCTACTGACTGAATGAAAGGAGCTGGCATCTCACTCTCTTTGAATCTTCTTTATCATGCTAGGATGAGCAGGAAAAAGCAAAAATTTCAGAATTGCACCTTGCAATGTGGAGATATTACTGTTTGTGCATTTACAATATTCATTGATTTTTGCCATTGAAAAACATGTTTTTCATATACCAGAAATGTTTGAAGCTACTGACTGAATGAAAGGAGCTGGCATCTCACTCTCTTTGAATCTTCTTTATCATGCTAAGAGGAGCAGGAAAAAGCAAAAAATTTCAGAATTGCACCTTGCAATGTGGAGAAATTACTGTTTGTGCATTTACAATATTCATTGATTTTTGCCATTGAAAAACATGTTTTTCATATACCAGAAATGTTGAAGCTACTGACTGAATGAAAGGAGCTGGCATCTCACTCTCTTTGAATCTTCTTTATCATGCTAGGATTAACAGGAAAAAGCAAAAAATTTCAGAATTGCACCGTGCAATGCGGAGAAATTACTGTTTGTGCATTTACAATATTCATTGATTTTTGCCATTGAAAAACATGTTTTTCATATACCAGAAATGTTTGAAGCTACTGACTGAATGAAAGGAGCTGGCATCTCACTCTCTTTGAATCTTCTTTATCATGCTAGGATGAGCAGGAAAAAGCAAAAAATTTCAGAATTGCACCTTGCAATGCGGAGATATTACTGTTTGTGCATTTACAATATTCATTGATTTTTGCCATTGAAAACATCATGTTTTCATATACCAGAAATGTTTGAAGCTACTGACTGAATGAAAGGAGCTGGCATCTCACTCTCTTTGAATCTTCCTTTATCATGCTAAGGATGAACAGGAAAAAGCTAAAAATTTCAGAATTGCACCTTGCAATGTGGAGATATTACTGTTTGTGCATTTACAATATTCATTGATTTTTGCCATTGAAAAACATGTTATTTCAAATACCAGAAATGTTTGAAGCTACTGACTGAATGAAAGGAGCTGGCATCTCACTCTCTTTGAATCTTCTTTATCATGCTAAGGATGAGCAGGAAAAAGCAAAAAATTTCAGAATTGCACCTTGCAATGTGGAGAAATTACTGTTTGTGCATTTACAATATTCATTGATTTTGCCATTGAAAAACATGTTTTTCATATACCAGAAATGTTTGAAGCTACTGACTGAATGAAAGGAGCTGGCATCTCACTCTCTTTGAATCTTCTTTATCATGCTAGGATTAGCAGGAAAAAGCAAAAAATTTCAGAATTGCACCTTGCAATGTGGAGATATTACTGTTTGTGCATTTACAATATTCATTGATTTTTGCCATTGAAAAACATGTTTTTCATATACCAGAAATGTTTGAAGCTACTGACTGAATGAAAGGAGCTGGCATCTCACTCTCTTTGAATCTTCTTTATCATGCTGGATTAACAGGAAAAAGCTAAAAATTTCAGAATTGCACCGTGCAATGTGGAGATATTACTGTTTGTGCATTTACAATATTCATTGATTTTTGCCATTGAAAACATGTTTTTCATATACCAGAAATGTTTGAAGCTACTGACTGAATGAAAGGAGCTGGCATCTCACTCTCTTTGAATCTTCTTTATCATGCTAGGATTAGCAGGAAAAAGCAAAAAATTTCAGAATTGCACCTTGCAATGTGGAGATATTACTGTTTGTGCATTTACAATATTCATTGATTTTTGCCATTGAAAAACATGTTTTTCATATACCAGAAATGTTTGAAGCTACTGACTGAATGAAAGGAGCTGGCATCTCACTCTCTTTGAATCTTCTTTATCATGCTAGGATTAACAGGAAAAAGCTAAAAATTTCAGAATTGCACCGTGCAATGTGGAGATATTACTGTTTGTGCATTTACAATATTCATTGATTTTTGCCATTGAAAAACATGTTTTTCATATACCAGAAATGTTTGAAGCTACTGACTGAATGAAAGGAGCTGGCATCTCACTCTCTTTGAATCTTCTTTATCATGCTAGGATTAGCAGGAAAAAGCAAAAAATTTCAGAATTGCACCTTGCAATGTGGAGATATTACTGTTTGTGCATTTACAATATTCATTGATTTTTGCCATTGAAAAACATGTTTTTCATATACCAGAAATGTTTGAAGCTACTGACTGAATGAAAGGAGCTGGCATCTCACTCTCTTTGAATCTTCTTTATCATGCTAGGATTAACAGGAAAAAGCTAAAAATTTCAGAATTGCACCGTGCAATGTGGAGATATTACTGTTTGTGCATTTACAATATTCATTGATTTTTGCCATTGAAAAACATGTTTTTCATATACCAGAAATGTTTGAAGCTACTGACTGAATGAAAGGAGCTGGCATCTCACTCTCTTTGAATCTTCTTTATCATGCTAAGAGGAGCAGGAAAAAGCAAAAAATTTCAGAATTGCACCTTGCAATGCGGAGAAATTACTGTTTGTGCATTTACAATATTCATTGATTTTTGCCATTGAAAAACATGTTTTTCATATACCAGAAATGATTGAAGCTACTGACTGAATGAAAGGAGCTGGCATCTCACTCTCTTTGAATCTTCTTTATCATGCTAAGATGAACAGGAAAAAGCAAAAAATTTCAGAATTGCACCTTGCAATGCGGAGATATTACTGTTTGTGCATCTACAATATTCATTGATTTTTGCCATTGAAAAACATGTTTTTCATATACCAGAAATGATTGAAGGCTACTGACTGAATGAAAGGAGCTGGCATCTCACTCTCTTTGAATCTTCTTTATCATGCTAGGATTAACAGGAAAAAGCTAAAAATTTCAGAATTGCACCGTGCAATGTTGAGATATTACTGTTTGTGCATTTACAATATTCATTGATTTTTGCCATTGAAAACATGTTTTTCATATACCAGAAATGTTTGAAGCTACTGACTGAATGAAAGGAGCTGGCATCTCACTCTCTTTGAATCTTCTTTATCATGCTAGGATTAGCAGGAAAAGCAAAAAATTTCAGAATTGCACCTTGCAATGTGGAGATATTACTGTTTGTGCATTTACAATATTCATTGATTTTTGCCATTGAAAAACATGTTTTTCATATACCAGAAATGTTTGAAGCTACTGACTGAATGAAAGGAGCTGGCATCTCACTCTCTTTGAATCTTCTTTATCATGCTAGGATTAACAGGAAAAAGCTAAAAATTTCATAATTGCACCGTGCAATGTGGAGATATTACTGTTTGTGCATTTACAATATTCATTGATTTTTGCCATTGAAAAACATGTTTTTCATATACCAGAAATGTTGAAGCTACTGACTGAATGAAAGGAGCTGGCATCTCACTCTCTTTGAATCTTCTTTATCATGCTAGGATTAGCAGGAAAAAGCAAAAAATTTCAGAATTGCACCTTGCAATGTGGAGATATTACTGTTTGTGCATTTACAATATTCATTGATTTTTGCCATTGAAAAACATGTTTTTCATATACCAGAAATGTTTGAAGCTACTGACTGAATGAAAGGAGCTGGCATCTCACTCTCTTTGAATCTTCTTTATCATGCTAGGATTAACAGGAAAAAGCTAAAAATTTCAGAATTGCACCGTGCAATGTGGAGATATTACTGTTTGTGCATTTACAATATTCATTGATTTTTGCCATTGAAAAACATGTTTTTCAAATACCAGAAATGTTTGAAGCTACTGACTGAATGAAAGGAGCTGGCATCTCACTCTCTTTGAATCTTCTTTATCATGCTAGGATTAGCAGGAAAAAGCAAAAAATTTCAGAATTGCACCTTGCAATGTGGAGATATTACTGTTTGTGCATTTACAATATTCATTGATTTTTGCCATTGAAAAACATGTTTTTCATATACCAGAAATGTTTGAAGCTACTGACTGAATGAAAGGAGCTGGCATCTCACTCTCTTTGAATCTTCTTTATCATGCTAGGATTAACAGGAAAAAGCAAAAAATTTCAGAATTGCACCTTGCAATGTGGAGATATTACTGTTTGTGCATTTACAATATTCATTGATTTTTGCCATTGAAAAACATGTTTTTCATATACCAGAAATGTTTGAGGCTACTGACTGAATGAAAGGAGCTGGCATCTCACTCTCTTTGAATCTTCTTTATCATGCTAGGATTAACAGGAAAAAGCTAAAAATTTCAGAATTGCACCGTGCAATGTTGAGATATTACTGTTTGTGCATTTACAATATTCATTGATTTTTGCCATTGAAAAACATGTTTTTCATATACCAGAAATGTTTGAAGCTACTGACTGAATGAAAGGAGCTGGCATCTCACTCTCTTTGAATCTTCTTTATCATGCTAGGATTAGCAGGAAAAAGCAAAAAATTTCAGAATTGCACCTTGCAATGTGGAGATATTACTGTTTGTGCATTTACAATATTCATTGATTTTTGCCATTGAAAAACATGTTTTTCATATACCAGAAATGTTTGAAGCTACTGACTGAATGAAAGGAGCTGGCATCTCACTCTCTTTGAATCTTCTTTATCATGCTAGGATTAACAGGAAAAAGCTAAAAATTTCATAATTGCACCGTGCAATGTGGAGATATTACTGTTTGTGCATTTACAATATTCATTGATTTTTGCCATTGAAAAACATGTTTTTCATATACCAGAAATGTTTGAAGCTACTGACTGAATGAAAGGAGCTGGCATCTCACTCTCTTTGAATCTTCTTTATCATGCTAGGATTAGCAGGAAAAAGCAAAAAATTTCAGAATTGCACCTTGCAATGTGGAGATATTACTGTTTGTGCATTTACAATATTCATTGATTTTTGCCATTGAAAAACATGTTTTTCATATACCAGAAATGTTTGAAGCTACTGACTGAATGAAAGGAGCTGGCATCTCACTCTCTTTGAATCTTCTTTATCATGCTAGGATTAACAGGAAAAAGCTAAAAATTTCAGAATTGCACCGTGCAATGTGGAGATATTACTGTTTGTGCATTTACAATATTCATTGATTTTTGCCATTGAAAACATGTTTTTCATATACCAGAAATGTTTGAAGCTACTGACTGAATGAAAGGAGCTGGCATCTCACTCTCTTTGAATCTTCTTTATCATGCTAAGAGGAGCAGGAAAAAGCAAAAAATTTCAGAATTGCACCTTGCAATGCGGAGAAATTACTGTTTGTGCATTTACAATATTCATTGATTTTTGCCATTGAAAAACGTCCAGAAATGATTGAAGCTACTGACTGAATGAAAGGAGCTGGCATCTCAGTCTCTTTGAATCTTCTTTATCATGCTAAGAGGAGCAGGAAAAAGCAAAAAATTTCAGAATTGCACCTTGCAATGCGGAGAAATTACTGTTTGTGCATCTACAATATTCATTGATTTTTTGCCGTTGAAAAACGTCCAGAAATGATTGAAGCTACTGACTGAATGAAAGGAGCTGGCATCTCACTCTCTTTGAATCTTCTTTATCATGCTAGGATTAACAGGAAAAAGCTAAAAATTTCAGAATTGCACCGTGCAATGTGGAGATATTACTGTTTGTGCATTTACAATATTCATTGATTTTTGCCATTGAAAAAACATGTTTTTCATATACCAGAAATGTTTGAAGCTACTGACTGAATGAAAGGAGCTGGCATCTCACTCTCTTTGAATCTTCTTTATCATGCTAGGATTAGCAGGAAAAGCAAAAAATTTCAGAATTGCACCTTGCAATGTGGAGATATTACTGTTTGTGCATTTACAATATTCATTGATTTTTGCCATTGAAAAACATGTTTTTCATATACCAGAAATGTTTGAAGCTACTGACTGAATGAAAGGAGCTGGCATCTCACTCTCTTTGAATCTTCTTTATCATGCTAGGATTAACAGGAAAAAGCTAAAAATTTCAGAATTGCACCGTGCAATGTGGAGATATTACTGTTTGTGCATTTACAATATTCATTGATTTTTGCCATTGAAAAACATGTTTTTCATATACCAGAAATGTTTGAAGCTACTGACTGAATGAAAGGAGCTGGCATCTCACTCTCTTTGAATCTTCTTTATCATGCTAGGATTAACAGGAAAAAGCTAAAAATTTCATAATTGCACCGTGCAATGTGGAGATATTACTGTTTGTGCATTTACAATATTCATTGATTTTTGCCATTGAAAAACATGTTTTTCATATACCAGAAATGTTTGAAGCTACTGACTGAATGAAAGGAGCTGGCATCTCACTCTCTTTGAATCTTCTTTATCATGCTAGGATTAGCAGGAAAAAGCAAAAAATTTCAGAATTGCACCTTGCAATGTGGAGATATTACTGTTTGTGCATTTACAATATTCATTGATTTTTGCCATTGAAAAACATGTTTTTCATATACCAGAAATGTTTGAAGCTACTGACTGAATGAAAGGAGCTGGCATCTCACTCTCTTTGAATCTTCTTTATCATGCTAGGATTAACAGGAAAAAGCTAAAATTTCAGAATTGCACCGTGCAATGTGGAGATATTACTGTTTGTGCATTTACAATATTCATTGATTTTTGCCATTGAAAAACATGTTTTTCATATACCAGAAATGTTTGAAGCTACTGACTGAATGAAAGGAGCTGGCATCTCACTCTCTTTGAATCTTCTTTATCATGCTAGGATTAGCAGGAAAAAGCAAAAAATTTCAGAATTGCACCTTGCAATGTGGAGATATTACTGTTTGTGCATTTACAATATTCATTGATTTTTGCCATTGAAAAACATGTTTTTCATATACCAGAAATGTTTGAAGCTACTGACTGAATGAAAGGAGCTGGCATCTCACTCTCTTTGAATCTTCTTTATCATGCTAGGATTAACAGGAAAAAGCAAAAAATTTCAGAATTGCACCTTGCAATGTGGAGATATTACTGTTTGTGCATTTACAATATTCATTGATTTTTGCCATTGAAAAACATGTTTTTCATATACCAGAAATGTTTGAGGCTACTGACTGAATGAAAGGAGCTGGCATCTCACTCTCTTTGAATCTTCTTTATCATGCTAGGATTAACAGGAAAAAGCTAAAAATTTCAGAATTGCACCGTGCAATGTTGAGATATTACTGTTTGTGCATTTACAATATTCATTGATTTTTGCCATTGAAAAACATGTTTTTCATATACCAGAAATGTTTGAAGCTACTGACTGAATGAAAGGAGCTGGCATCTCACTCTCTTTGAATCTTCTTTATCATGCTAGGATTAGCAGGAAAAAGCAAAAAATTTCAGAATTGCACCTTGCAATGTGGAGATATTACTGTTTGTGCATTTACAATATTCATTGATTTTTGCCATTGAAAAACATGTTTTTCATATACCAGAAATGTTTGAAGCTACTGACTGAATGAAAGGAGCTGGCATCTCACTCTCTTTGAATCTTCTTTATCATGCTAGGATTAACAGGAAAAAGCTAAAAATTTCATAATTGCACCGTGCAATGTGGAGATATTACTGTTTGTGCATTTACAATATTCATTGATTTTTGCCATTGAAAAACATGTTTTTCATATACCAGAAATGTTTGAAGCTACTGACTGAATGAAAGGAGCTGGCATCTCACTCTCTTTGAATCTTCTTTATCATGCTAGGATTAGCAGGAAAAAGCAAAAAATTTCAGAATTGCACCTTGCAATGTGGAGATATTACTGTTTGTGCATTTACAATATTCATTGATTTTTGCCATTGAAAAACATGTTTTTCATATAACAGAAATGTTTGAAGCTACTGACTGAATGAAAGGAGCTGGCATCTCACTCTCTTTGAATCTTCTTTATCATGCTAGGATTAACAGGAAAAAGCTAAAAATTTCAGAATTGCACCGTGCAATGTGGAGATATTACTGTTTGTGCATTTACAATATTCATTGATTTTTGCCATTGAAAAACATGTTTTTCATATACCAGAAATGTTTGAAGCTACTGACTGAATGAAAGGAGCTGGCATCTCACTCTCTTTGAATCTTCTTTATCATGCTAAGAGGAGCAGGAAAAAGCAAAAAATTTCAGAATTGCACCTTGCAATGCGGAGAAATTACTGTTTGTGCATTTACAATATTCATTGATTTTTGCCATTGAAAAACATCCAGAAATGATTGAAGCTACTGACTGAATGAAAGGAGCTGGCATCTCACTCTCTTTGAATCTTCTTTATCATGCTAAGAGGAGCAGGAAAAAGCAAAAAATTTCAGAATTGCACCTTGCAATGCGGAGAAATTACTGTTTGTGCATTTACAATATTCATTGATTTTTGCCATTGAAAAACGTCCAGAAATGATTGAAGCTACTGACTGAATGAAAGGAGCTGGCATCTCAGTCTCTTTGAATCTTCTTTATCATGCTAAGAGGAGCAGGAAAAAGCAAAAAATTTCAGAATTGCACCTTGCAATGCGGAGAAATTACTGTTTGTGCATCTACAATATTCATTGATTTTTGCCGTTGAAAAACGTCCAGAAATGATTGAAGCTACTGACTGAATGAAAGGAGCTGGCATCTCACTCTCTTTGAGTCTTCTTTACCATGCTAAGAGGAGCAGGAAAAAGCAAAAAATTTCAGAATTGCACCTTGCAATGCGGAGAAATTACTGTTTGTGCATTTACAATATTCATTGATTTTTGCCATTGAAAAACGTCCAGAAATGATTGAAGCTACTGACTGAATGAAAGGAGCTGGCATCTCACTCTCTTTGAATCTTCTTTATCATGCTAAGAGGAGCAGGAAAAAGCAAAAAATTTCAGAATTGCACCTTGCAATGTGGAGATATTACTGTTTGTGCATTTACAATATTCATTGATTTTTGCCATTGAAAAACATGTTTTTCATATACCAGAAATGTTTGAGGCTACTGACTGAATGAAAGGAGCTGGCATCTCACTCTCTTTGAATCTTCTTTATCATGCTAGGATTAACAGGAAAAAGCTAAAAATTTCAGAATTGCACCGTGCAATGTTGAGATATTACTGTTTGTGCATTTACAATATTCATTGATTTTTGCCATTGAAAAACATGTTTTTCATATACCAGAAATGTTTGAAGCTACTGACTGAATGAAAGGAGCTGGCATCTCACTCTCTTTGAATCTTCTTTATCATGCTAGGATTAGCAGGAAAAAGCAAAAAATTTCAGAATTGCACCTTGCAATGTGGAGATATTACTGTTTGTGCATTTACAATATTCATTGATTTTTGCCATTGAAAAACATGTTTTTCATATACCAGAAATGTTTGAAGCTACTGACTGAATGAAAGGAGCTGGCATCTCACTCTCTTTGAATCTTCTTTATCATGCTAGGATTAACAGGAAAAAGCTAAAAATTTCAGAATTGCACCGTGCAATGTGGAGATATTACTGTTTGTGCATTTACAATATTCATTGATTTTTGCCATTGAAAAACATGTTTTTCATATACCAGAAATGTTTGAAGCTACTGACTGAATGAAAGGAGCTGGCATCTCACTCTCTTTGAATCTTCTTTATCATGCTAAGAGGAGCAGGAAAAAGCAAAAAATTTCAGAATTGCACCTTGCAATGCGGAGAAATTACTGTTTGTGCATTTACAATATTCATTGATTTTTGCCATTGAAAAACGTCCAGAAATGATTGAAGCTACTGACTGAATGAAAGGAGCTGGCATCTCAGTCTCTTTGAATCTTCTTTATCATGCTAAGAGGAGCAGGAAAAAGCAAAAAATTTCAGAATTGCACCTTGCAATGCGGAGAAATTACTGTTTGTGCATCTACAATATTCATTGATTTTTGCCGTTGAAAAACGTCCAGAAATGATTGAAGCTACTGACTGAATGAAAGGAGCTGGCATCTCACTCTCTTTGAATCTTCTTTATCATGCTAGGATTAACAGGAAAAAGCTAAAAATTTCAGAATTGCACCGTGCAATGTGGAGATATTACTGTTTGTGCATTTACAATATTCATTGATTTTTGCCATTGAAAAACATGTTTTTCATATACCAGAAATGTTTGAAGCTACTGACTGAATGAAAGGAGCTGGCATCTCACTCTCTTTGAATCTTCTTTATCATGCTAGGATTAGCAGGAAAAAGCAAAAAATTTCAGAATTGCACCTTGCAATGTGGAGATATTACTGTTTGTGCATTTACAATATTCATTGATTTTTGCCATTGAAAAACATGTTTTTCATATACCAGAAATGTTTGAAGCTACTGACTGAATGAAAGGAGCTGGCATCTCACTCTCTTTGAATCTTCTTTATCATGCTAGGATTAACAGGAAAAAGCTAAAAATTTCAGAATTGCACCGTGCAATGTGGAGATATTACTGTTTGTGCATTTACAATATTCATTGATTTTTGCCATTGAAAAACATGTTTTTCATATACCAGAAATGTTTGAAGCTACTGACTGAATGAAAGGAGCTGGCATCTCACTCTCTTTGAATCTTCTTTATCATGCTAGGATTAACAGGAAAAAGCTAAAAATTTCATAATTGCACCGTGCAATGTGGAGATATTACTGTTTGTGCATTTACAATATTCATTGATTTTTGCCATTGAAAAACATGTTTTTCATATACCAGAAATGTTTGAAGCTACTGACTGAATGAAAGGAGCTGGCATCTCACTCTCTTTGAATCTTCTTTATCATGCTAGGATTAGCAGGAAAAAGCAAAAAATTTCAGAATTGCACCTTGCAATGTGGAGATATTACTGTTTGTGCATTTACAATATTCATTGATTTTTGCCATTGAAAAACATGTTTTTCATATACCAGAAATGTTTGAAGCTACTGACTGAATGAAAGGAGCTGGCATCTCACTCTCTTTGAATCTTCTTTATCATGCTAGGATTAACAGGAAAAAGCTAAAAATTTCAGAATTGCACCGTGCAATGTGGAGATATTACTGTTTGTGCATTTACAATATTCATTGATTTTTGCCATTGAAAAACATGTTTTTCATATACCAGAAATGTTTGAAGCTACTGACTGAATGAAAGGAGCTGGCATCTCACTCTCTTTGAATCTTCTTTATCATGCTAGGATTAGCAGGAAAAAGCAAAAAATTTCAGAATTGCACCTTGCAATGTGGAGATATTACTGTTTGTGCATTTACAATATTCATTGATTTTTGCCATTGAAAAACATGTTTTTCATATACCAGAAATGTTTGAAGCTACTGACTGAATGAAAGGAGCTGGCATCTCACTCTCTTTGAATCTTCTTTATCATGCTAGGATTAACAGGAAAAAGCAAAAAATTTCAGAATTGCACCTTGCAATGTGGAGATATTACTGTTTGTGCATTTACAATATTCATTGATTTTTGCCATTGAAAAACATGTTTTTCATATACCAGAAATGTTTGAGGCTACTGACTGAATGAAAGGAGCTGGCATCTCACTCTCTTTGAATCTTCTTTATCATGCTAGGATTAACAGGAAAAAGCTAAAAATTTCAGAATTGCACCGTGCAATGTTGAGATATTACTGTTTGTGCATTTACAATATTCATTGATTTTTGCCATTGAAAAACATGTTTTTCATATACCAGAAATGTTTGAAGCTACTGACTGAATGAAAGGAGCTGGCATCTCACTCTCTTTGAATCTTCTTTATCATGCTAGGATTAGCAGGAAAAAGCAAAAAATTTCAGAATTGCACCTTGCAATGTGGAGATATTACTGTTTGTGCATTTACAATATTCATTGATTTTTGCCATTGAAAAACATGTTTTTCATATACCAGAAATGTTTGAAGCTACTGACTGAATGAAAGGAGCTGGCATCTCACTCTCTTTGAATCTTCTTTATCATGCTAGGATTAACAGGAAAAAGCTAAAAATTTCATAATTGCACCGTGCAATGTGGAGATATTACTGTTTGTGCATTTACAATATTCATTGATTTTTGCCATTGAAAAACATGTTTTTCATATACCAGAAATGTTTGAAGCTACTGACTGAATGAAAGGAGCTGGCATCTCACTCTCTTTGAATCTTCTTTATCATGCTAGGATTAGCAGGAAAAAGCAAAAAATTTCAGAATTGCACCTTGCAATGTGGAGATATTACTGTTTGTGCATTTACAATATTCATTGATTTTTGCCATTGAAAAACATGTTTTTCATATACCAGAAATGTTTGAAGCTACTGACTGAATGAAAGGAGCTGGCATCTCACTCTCTTTGAATCTTCTTTATCATGCTAGGATTAACAGGAAAAAGCTAAAAATTTCAGAATTGCACCGTGCAATGTGGAGATATTACTGTTTGTGCATTTACAATATTCATTGATTTTTGCCATTGAAAAACATGTTTTTCATATACCAGAAATGTTTGAAGCTACTGACTGAATGAAAGGAGCTGGCATCTCACTCTCTTTGAATCTTCTTTATCATGCTAAGAGGAGCAGGAAAAAGCAAAAAATTTCAGAATTGCACCTTGCAATGCGGAGAAATTACTGTTTGTGCATTTACAATATTCATTGATTTTTGCCATTGAAAAACATCCAGAAATGATTGAAGCTACTGACTGAATGAAAGGAGCTGGCATCTCACTCTCTTTGAATCTTCTTTATCATGCTAAGAGGAGCAGGAAAAAGCAAAAAATTTCAGAATTGCACCTTGCAATGCGGAGAAATTACTGTTTGTGCATTTACAATATTCATTGATTTTTGCCATTGAAAAACGTCCAGAAATGATTGAAGCTACTGACTGAATGAAAGGAGCTGGCATCTCAGTCTCTTTGAATCTTCTTTATCATGCTAAGAGGAGCAGGAAAAAGCAAAAAATTTCAGAATTGCACCTTGCAATGCGGAGAAATTACTGTTTGTGCATCTACAATATTCATTGATTTTTGCCGTTGAAAAACGTCCAGAAATGATTGAAGCTACTGACTGAATGAAAGGAGCTGGCATCTCACTCTCTTTGAGTCTTCTTTACCATGCTAAGAGGAGCAGGAAAAAGCAAAAAATTTCAGAATTGCACCTTGCAATGCGGAGAAATTACTGTTTGTGCATTTACAATATTCATTGATTTTTGCCATTGAAAAACGTCCAGAAATGATTGAAGCTACTGACTGAATGAAAGGAGCTGGCATCTCACTCTCTTTGAATCTTCTTTATCATGCTAAGAGGAGCAGGAAAAAGCAAAAAATTTCAGAATTGCACCTTGCAATGTGGAGATATTACTGTTTGTGCATTTACAATATTCATTGATTTTTGCCATTGAAAAACATGTTTTTCATATACCAGAAATGTTTGAAGCTACTGACTGAATGAAAGGAGCTGGCATCTCACTCTCTTTGAATCTTCTTTATCATGCTAGGATTAACAGGAAAAAGCAAAAAATTTCAGAATTGCACCTTGCAATGTGGAGATATTACTGTTTGTGCATTTACAATATTCATTGATTTTTGCCATTGAAAAACGTTTTTCATATACCAGAAATGTTTGAAGCTACTGACTGAATGAAAGGAGCTGGCATCTCACTCTCTTTGAATCTTCTTTATCATGCTAGGATTAACAGGAAAAAGCTAAAAATTTCAGAATTGCACCGTGCAATGTTGAGATATTACTGTTTGTGCATTTACAATATTCATTGATTTTTGCCATTGAAAAACATGTTTTTCATATACCAGAAATGTTTGAAGCTACTGACTGAATGAAAGGAGCTGGCATCTCACTCTCTTTGAATCTTCTTTATCATGCTAGGATTAGCAGGAAAAAGCAAAAAATTTCAGAATTGCACCTTGCAATGTGGAGTTATTACTGTTTGTGCATTTACAATATTCATTGATTTTTGCCATTGAAAAACATGTTTTTCATATACCAGAAATGTTTGAAGCTACTGACTGAATGAAAGGAGCTGGCATCTCACTCTCTTTGAATCTTCTTTATCATGCTAGGATTAACAGGAAAAAGCTAAAAATTTCATAATTGCACCGTGCAATGTGGAGATATTACTGTTTGTGCATTTACAATATTCATTGATTTTTGCCATTGAAAAACATGTTTTTCATATACCAGAAATGTTTGAAGCTACTGACTGAATGAAAGGAGCTGGCATCTCACTCTCTTTGAATCTTCTTTATCATGCTAAGAGGAGCAGGAAAAAGCAAAAAATTTCAGAATTGCACCTTGCAATGCGGAGAAATTACTGTTTGTGCATTTACAATATTCATTGATTTTTGCCATTGAAAAACATCCAGAAATGATTGAAGCTACTGACTGAATGAAAGGAGCTGGCATCTCACTCTCTTTGAATCTTCTTTATCATGCTAAGAGGAGCAGGAAAAAGCAAAAAATTTCAGAATTGCACCTTGCAATGCGGAGAAATTACTGTTTGTGCATTTACAATATTCATTGATTTTTGCCATTGAAAAACGTCCAGAAATGATTGAAGCTACTGACTGAATGAAAGGAGCTGGCATCTCAGTCTCTTTGAATCTTCTTTATCATGCTAAGAGGAGCAGGAAAAAGCAAAAAATTTCAGAATTGCACCTTGCAATGCGGAGAAATTACTGTTTGTGCATCTACAATATTCATTGATTTTTGCCGTTGAAAAACGTCCAGAAATGATTGAAGCTACTGACTGAATGAAAGGAGCTGGCATCTCACTCTCTTTGAGTCTTCTTTACCATGCTAAGAGGAGCAGGAAAAAGCAAAAAATTTCAGAATTGCACCTTGCAATGCGGAGAAATTACTGTTTGTGCATTTACAATATTCATTGATTTTTGCCATTGAAAAACGTCCAGAAATGATTGAAGCTACTGACTGAATGAAAGGAGCTGGCATCTCACTCTCTTTGAATCTTCTTTATCATGCTAAGAGGAGCAGGAAAAAGCAAAAAATTTCAGAATTGCACCTTGCAATGCGGAGAAATTACTGTTTGTGCATTTACAATATTCATTGATTTTTGCCATTGAAAAACATCATGTTATTCATATACCAGAAATGATTGAAGCTACTGACTGAATGAAAGGAGCTGGCATATCACTCTCTTTGAATCTTCTTTATCATGCTAAGAGGAGCAGGAAAAAGCAAAAAATTTCAGAATTGCACCTTGCAATGCGGAGAAATTACTGTTTGTGCATTTACAATATTCATTGATTTTTGCCATTGAAAAACGTCCAGAAATGATTGAAGCTACTGACTGAATGAAAGGAGCTGGCATCTCACTCTCTGAATCTTCTTTATCATGCTAAGAGGAGCAGGAAAAAGCAAAACATTTCAGAATTGCACCTTGCAATGCGGAGAAATTACTGTTTGTGCATTTACAATATTCATTGATTTTTGCCATTGAAAAACGTCCAGAAATGATTGAAGCTACTGACTGAATGAAAGGAGCTCTCATCTCACTCTCTTTGAATCTTCTTTATCATGCTAAGAGGAGCAGGAAAAAGCAAAAAATTTCAGAATTGCACCTTGCAATGCGGAGAAATTACTGTTTGTGCATTTACAATATTCATTGATTTTTGCCATTGAAAAACATCATGTTATTCATATACCAGAAATGTTTGAAGCTACTGACTGAATGAAAGGAGCTGGCATCTCACTCTCTTTGAATCTTCTTTATCATGCTAAGAGGAGCAGGAAAAAGCAAAAAATTTCAGAATTGCACCTTCAATGCGGAGAAATTACTGTTTGTGCATTTACAATATTCATTGATTTTTGCCATTGAAAAACGTCCAGAAATGATTGAAGCTACTGACTGAATGAAAGGAGCTGGCATCTCACTCTCTTTGAATCTTCTTTATCATGCTAAGAGGAGCAGGAAAAAGCAAAAAATTTCAGAATTGCACCTTGCAATGCGGAGATATTACTGTTTGTGCATTTACAATATTCATTAATTTTTGCCATTGAAAAACATCATGTTATTCATATACCAGAAATGATTGAAGCTACTGACTGAATGAAAGGAGCTGGCATCTCACTCTCTTTGAATCTTCTTTATCATGCTAAGAGGAGCAGGAAAAAGCAAAAAATTTCAGAATTGCACCTTGCAATGCGGAGAAATTACTGTTTGTGCATTTACAATATTCATTGATTTTTGCCATTGAAAAACATCATGTTATTCATATACCAGAAATGTTTGAAGCTACTGACTGAATGAAAGGAGCTGGCATCTCACTCTCTTTGAATCTTCTTTATCATACTAAGAGGAGCAGGAAAAAGCAAAAAATTTCAGAATTGCACCTTGCAATGCGGAGAAATTACTGTTTGTGCATTTACAATATTCATTGATTTTTGCCATTGAAAAACGTCCAGAAATGATTGAAGCTACTGACTGAATGAAAGGAGCTGGCATCTCACTCTCTTTGAATCTTCTTTATCATGCTAAGAGGAGCAGGAAAAAGCAAAAAATTTCAGAATTGCACCTTGCAATGCGGAGAAATTACTGTTTGTGCATTTACAATATTCATTGATTTTTGCCATTGAAAAACATCATGTTATTCATATACCAGAAATGATTGAAGCTACTGACTGAATGAAAGGAGCTGGCATATCACTCTCTTTGAATCTTCTTTATCATGCTAAGAGGAGCAGGAAAAAGCAAAAAATTTCAGAATTGCACCTTGCAATGCGGAGAAATTACTGTTTGTGCATTTACAATATTCATTGATTTTTGCCATTGAAAAACGTCCAGAAATGATTGAAGCTACTGACTGAATGAAAGGAGCTGGCATCTCACTCTCTGAATCTTCTTTATCATGCTAAGAGGAGCAGGAAAAAGCAAAACATTTCAGAATTGCACCTTGCAATGCGGAGAAATTACTGTTTGTGCATTTACAATGTTCATTGATTTTTGCCATTGAAAAACGTCCAGAAATGATTGAAGCTACTGACTGAATGAAAGGAGCTCTCATCTCACTCTCTGAATCTTCTTTATCATGCTAAGAGGAGCAGGAAAAAGCAAAAAATTTCAGAATTGCACCTTGCAATGCGGAGAAATTACTGTTTGTGCATTTACAATATTCATTGATTTTTGCCATTGAAAAACATCATGTTATTCATATACCAGAAATGTTTGAAGCTACTGACTGAATGAAAGGAGCTGGCATCTCACTCTCTTTGAATCTTCTTTATCATGCTAAGAGGAGCAGGAAAAAGCAAAAAATTTCAGAATTGCACCTTCAATGCGGAGAAATTACTGTTTGTGCATTTACAATATTCATTGATTTTTGCCATTGAAAAACGTCCAGAAATGATTGAAGCTACTGACTGAATGAAAGGAGCTGGCATCTCACTCTCTTTGAATCTTCTTTATCATGCTAGGATTAACAGGAAAAAGCTAAAAATTTCAGAATTGCACCGTGCAATGTTGAGATATTACTGTTTGTGCATTTACAATATTCATTGATTTTTGCCATTGAAAAACATGTTTTTCATATACCAGAAATGTTTGAAGCTACTGACTGAATGAAAGGAGCTGGCATCTCACTCTCTTTGAATCTTCTTTATCATGCTAGGATTAGCAGGAAAAAGCAAAAAATTTCAGAATTGCACCTTGCAATGTGGAGATATTACTGTTTGTGCATTTACAATATTCATTGATTTTTGCCATTGAAAAACATGTTTTTCATATACCAGAAATGTTTGAAGCTACTGACTGAATGAAAGGAGCTGGCATCTCACTCTCTTTGAATCTTCTTTATCATGCTAGGATTAACAGGAAAAAGCTAAAAATTTCATAATTGCACCGTGCAATGTGGAGATATTACTGTTTGTGCATTTACAATATTCATTGATTTTTGCCATTGAAAAACATGTTTTTCATATACCAGAAATGTTTGAAGCTACTGACTGAATGAAAGGAGCTGGCATCTCACTCTCTTTGAATCTTCTTTATCATGCTAGGATTAGCAGGAAAAAGCAAAAAATTTCAGAATTGCACCTTGCAATGTGGAGATATTACTGTTTGTGCATTTACAATATTCATTGATTTTTGCCATTGAAAAACATGTTTTTCATATACCAGAAATGTTTGAAGCTACTGACTGAATGAAAGGAGCTGGCATCTCACTCTCTTTGAATCTTCTTTATCATGCTAGGATTAACAGGAAAAAGCTAAAAATTTCAGAATTGCACCGTGCAATGTGGAGATATTACTGTTTGTGCATTTACAATATTCATTGATTTTTGCCATTGAAAAACATGTTTTTCATATACCAGAAATGTTTGAAGCTACTGACTGAATGAAAGGAGCTGGCATCTCACTCTCTTTGAATCTTCTTTATCATGCTAAGAGGAGCAGGAAAAAGCAAAAAATTTCAGAATTGCACCTTGCAATGCGGAGAAATTACTGTTTGTGCATTTACAATATTCATTGATTTTTGCCATTGAAAAACATCCAGAAATGATTGAAGCTACTGACTGAATGAAAGGAGCTGGCATCTCACTCTCTTTGAATCTTCTTTATCATGCTAAGAGGAGCAGGAAAAAGCAAAAAATTTCAGAATTGCACCTTGCAATGCGGAGAAATTACTGTTTGTGCATTTACAATATTCATTGATTTTTGCCATTGAAAAACGTCCAGAAATGATTGAAGCTACTGACTGAATGAAAGGAGCTGGCATCTCAGTCTCTTTGAATCTTCTTTATCATGCTAAGAGGAGCAGGAAAAAGCAAAAAATTTCAGAATTGCACCTTGCAATGCGGAGAAATTACTGTTTGTGCATCTACAATATTCATTGATTTTTGCCGTTGAAAAACGTCCAGAAATGATTGAAGCTACTGACTGAATGAAAGGAGCTGGCATCTCACTCTCTTTGAGTCTTCTTTACCATGCTAAGAGGAGCAGGAAAAAGCAAAAAATTTCAGAATTGCACCTTGCAATGCGGAGAAATTACTGTTTGTGCATTTACAATATTCATTGATTTTTGCCATTGAAAAACGTCCAGAAATGATTGAAGCTACTGACTGAATGAAAGGAGCTGGCATCTCACTCTCTTTGAATCTTCTTTATCATGCTAAGAGGAGCAGGAAAAAGCAAAAAATTTCAGAATTGCACCTTGCAATGTGGAGATATTACTGTTTGTGCATTTACAATATTCATTGATTTTTGCCATTGAAAAACATGTTTTTCATATACCAGAAATGTTTGAAGCTACTGACTGAATGAAAGGAGCTGGCATCTCACTCTCTTTGAATCTTCTTTATCATGCTAGGATTAACAGGAAAAAGCAAAAAATTTCAGAATTGCACCTTGCAATGTGGAGATATTACTTTTTGTGCATTTACAATATTCATTGATTTTTGCCATTGAAAAACGTTTTTCATATACCAGAAATGTTTGAAGCTACTGACTGAATGAAAGGAGCTGGCATCTCACTCTCTTTGAATCTTCTTTATCATGCTAGGATTAACAGGAAAAAGCTAAAAATTTCAGAATTGCACCGTGCAATGTTGAGATATTACTGTTTGTGCATTTACAATATTCATTGATTTTTGCCATTGAAAAACATGTTTTTCATATACCAGAAATGTTTGAAGCTACTGACTGAATGAAAGGAGCTGGCATCTCACTCTCTTTGAATCTTCTTTATCATGCTAGGATTAGCAGGAAAAAGCAAAAAATTTCAGAATTGCACCTTGCAATGTGGAGTTATTACTGTTTGTGCATTTACAATATTCATTGATTTTTGCCATTGAAAAACATGTTTTTCATATACCAGAAATGTTTGAAGCTACTGACTGAATGAAAGGAGCTGGCATCTCACTCTCTTTGAATCTTCTTTATCATGCTAGGATTAACAGGAAAAAGCTAAAAATTTCATAATTGCACCGTGCAATGTGGAGATATTACTGTTTGTGCATTTACAATATTCATTGATTTTTGCCATTGAAAAACATGTTTTTCATATACCAGAAATGTTTGAAGCTACTGACTGAATGAAAGGAGCTGGCATCTCACTCTCTTTGAATCTTCTTTATCATGCTAAGAGGAGCAGGAAAAAGCAAAAAATTTCAGAATTGCACCTTGCAATGCGGAGAAATTACTGTTTGTGCATTTACAATATTCATTGATTTTTGCCATTGAAAAACATCCAGAAATGATTGAAGCTACTGACTGAATGAAAGGAGCTGGCATCTCACTCTCTTTGAATCTTCTTTATCATGCTAAGAGGAGCAGGAAAAAGCAAAAAATTTCAGAATTGCACCTTGCAATGCGGAGAAATTACTGTTTGTGCATTTACAATATTCATTGATTTTTGCCATTGAAAAACGTCCAGAAATGATTGAAGCTACTGACTGAATGAAAGGAGCTGGCATCTCAGTCTCTTTGAATCTTCTTTATCATGCTAAGAGGAGCAGGAAAAAGCAAAAAATTTCAGAATTGCACCTTGCAATGCGGAGAAATTACTGTTTGTGCATCTACAATATTCATTGATTTTTGCCGTTGAAAAACGTCCAGAAATGATTGAAGCTACTGACTGAATGAAAGGAGCTGGCATCTCACTCTCTTTGAGTCTTCTTTACCATGCTAAGAGGAGCAGGAAAAAGCAAAAAATTTCAGAATTGCACCTTGCAATGCGGAGAAATTACTGTTTGTGCATTTACAATATTCATTGATTTTTGCCATTGAAAAACGTCCAGAAATGATTGAAGCTACTGACTGAATGAAAGGAGCTGGCATCTCACTCTCTTTGAATCTTCTTTATCATGCTAAGAGGAGCAGGAAAAAGCAAAAAATTTCAGAATTGCACCTTGCAATGCGGAGAAATTACTGTTTGTGCATTTACAATATTCATTGATTTTTGCCATTGAAAAACATCATGTTATTCATATACCAGAAATGATTGAAGCTACTGACTGAATGAAAGGAGCTGGCATATCACTCTCTTTGAATCTTCTTTATCATGCTAAGAGGAGCAGGAAAAAGCAAAAAATTTCAGAATTGCACCTTGCAATGCGGAGAAATTACTGTTTGTGCATTTACAATATTCATTGATTTTTGCCATTGAAAAACGTCCAGAAATGATTGAAGCTACTGACTGAATGAAAGGAGCTGGCATCTCACTCTCTGAATCTTCTTTATCATGCTAAGAGGAGCAGGAAAAAGCAAAACATTTCAGAATTGCACCTTGCAATGCGGAGAAATTACTGTTTGTGCATTTACAATATTCATTGATTTTTGCCATTGAAAAACGTCCAGAAATGATTGAAGCTACTGACTGAATGAAAGGAGCTCTCATCTCACTCTCTTTGAATCTTCTTTATCATGCTAAGAGGAGCAGGAAAAAGCAAAAAATTTCAGTATTGCACCTTGCAATGCGGAGAAATTACTGTTTGTGCATTTACAATATTCATTGATTTTTGCCATTGAAAAACATCATGTTATTCATATACCAGAAATGTTTGAAGCTACTGACTGAATGAAAGGAGCTGGCATCTCACTCTCTTTGAATCTTCTTTATCATGCTAAGAGGAGCAGGAAAAAGCAAAAAATTTCAGAATTGCACCTTGCAATGCGGAGATATTACTGTTTGTGCATTTACAATATTCATTAATTTTTGCCATTGAAAAACATCATGTTATTCATATACCAGAAATGATTGAAGCTACTGACTGAATGAAAGGAGCTGGCATCTCACTCTCTTTGAATCTTCTTTATCATGCTAAGAGGAGCAGGAAAAAGCAAAAAATTTCAGAATTGCACCTTGCAATGCGGAGAAATTACTGTTTGTGCATTTACAATATTCATTGATTTTTGCCATTGAAAAACATCATGTTATTCATATACCAGAAATGTTTGAAGCTACTGACTGAATGAAAGGAGCTGGCATCTCACTCTCTTTGAATCTTCTTTATCATACTAAGAGGAGCAGGAAAAAGCAAAAAATTTCAGAATTGCACCTTGCAATGCGGAGAAATTACTGTTTGTGCATTTACAATATTCATTGATTTTTGCCATTGAAAAACGTCCAGAAATGATTGAAGCTACTGACTGAATGAAAGGAGCTGGCATCTCACTCTCTTTGAATCTTCTTTATCATGCTAAGAGGAGCAGGAAAAAGCAAAAAATTTCAGAATTGCACCTTGCAATGCGGAGAAATTACTGTTTGTGCATTTACAATATTCATTGATTTTTGCCATTGAAAAACATCATGTTATTCATATACCAGAAATGATTGAAGCTACTGACTGAATGAAAGGAGCTGGCATATCACTCTCTTTGAATCTTCTTTATCATGCTAAGAGGAGCAGGAAAAAGCAAAAAATTTCAGAATTGCACCTTGCAATGCGGAGAAATTACTGTTTGTGCATTTACAATATTCATTGATTTTTGCCATTGAAAAACGTCCAGAAATGATTGAAGCTACTGACTGAATGAAAGGAGCTGGCATCTCACTCTCTGAATCTTCTTTATCATGCTAAGAGGAGCAGGAAAAAGCAAAACATTTCAGAATTGCACCTTGCAATGCGGAGAAATTACTGTTTGTGCATTTACAATATTCATTGATTTTTGCCATTGAAAAACGTCCAGAAATGATTGAAGCTACTGACTGAATGAAAGGAGCTGGCATCTCACTCTCTTTGAATCTTCTTTATCATGCTAAGAGGAGCAGGAAAAAGCAAAAAATTTCAGAATTGCACCTTGCAATGTGGAGATATTACTGTTTGTGCATTTACAATATTCATTGATTTTTGCCATTGAAAAACATGTTTTTCATATACCAGAAATGTTTGAAGCTACTGACTGAATGAAAGGAGCTGGCATCTCACTCTCTTTGAATCTTCTTTATCATGCTAGGATTAACAGGAAAAAGCAAAAAATTTCAGAATTGCACCTTGCAATGTGGAGATATTACTGTTTGTGCATTTACAATATTCATTGATTTTTGCCATTGAAAAACGTTTTTCATATACCAGAAATGTTTGAAGCTACTGACTGAATGAAAGGAGCTGGCATCTCACTCTCTTTGAATCTTCTTTATCATGCTAGGATTAACAGGAAAAAGCTAAAAATTTCAGAATTGCACCGTGCAATGTTGAGATATTACTGTTTGTGCATTTACAATATTCATTGATTTTTGCCATTGAAAAACATGTTTTTCATATACCAGAAATGTTTGAAGCTACTGACTGAATGAAAGGAGCTGGCATCTCACTCTCTTTGAATCTTCTTTATCATGCTAGGATTAGCAGGAAAAAGCAAAAAATTTCAGAATTGCACCTTGCAATGTGGAGTTATTACTGTTTGTGCATTTACAATATTCATTGATTTTTGCCATTGAAAAACATGTTTTTCATATACCAGAAATGTTTGAAGCTACTGACTGAATGAAAGGAGCTGGCATCTCACTCTCTTTGAATCTTCTTTATCATGCTAGGATTAACAGGAAAAAGCTAAAAATTTCATAATTGCACCGTGCAATGTGGAGATATTACTGTTTGTGCATTTACAATATTCATTGATTTTTGCCATTGAAAAACATGTTTTTCATATACCAGAAATGTTTGAAGCTACTGACTGCATGAAAGGAGCTGGCATCTCACTCTCTTTGAATCTTCTTTATCATGCTAAGAGGAGCAGGAAAAAGCAAAAAATTTCAGAATTGCACCTTGCAATGCGGAGAAATTACTGTTTGTGCATTTACAATATTCATTGATTTTTGCCATTGAAAAACATCCAGAAATGATTGAAGCTACTGACTGAATGAAAGGAGCTGGCATCTCACTCTCTTTGAATCTTCTTTATCATGCTAAGAGGAGCAGGAAAAAGCAAAAAATTTCAGAATTGCACCTTGCAATGCGGAGAAATTACTGTTTGTGCATTTACAATATTCATTGATTTTTGCCATTGAAAAACGTCCAGAAATGATTGAAGCTACTGACTGAATGAAAGGAGCTGGCATCTCAGTCTCTTTGAATCTTCTTTATCATGCTAAGAGGAGCAGGAAAAAGCAAAAAATTTCAGAATTGCACCTTGCAATGCGGAGAAATTACTGTTTGTGCATCTACAATATTCATTGATTTTTGCCGTTGAAAAACGTCCAGAAATGATTGAAGCTACTGACTGAATGAAAGGAGCTGGCATCTCACTCTCTTTGAGTCTTCTTTACCATGCTAAGAGGAGCAGGAAAAAGCAAAAAATTTCAGAATTGCACCTTGCAATGCGGAGAAATTACTGTTTGTGCATTTACAATATTCATTGATTTTTGCCATTGAAAAACGTCCAGAAATGATTGAAGCTACTGACTGAATGAAAGGAGCTGGCATCTCACTCTCTTTGAATCTTCTTTATCATGCTAAGAGGAGCAGGAAAAAGCAAAAAATTTCAGAATTGCACCTTGCAATGCGGAGAAATTACTGTTTGTGCATTTACAATATTCATTGATTTTTGCCATTGAAAAACATCATGTTATTCATATACCAGAAATGATTGAAGCTACTGACTGAATGAAAGGAGCTGGCATATCACTCTCTTTGAATCTTCTTTATCATGCTAAGAGGAGCAGGAAAAAGCAAAAAATTTCAGAATTGCACCTTGCAATGCGGAGAAATTACTGTTTGTGCATTTACAATATTCATTGATTTTTGCCATTGAAAAACGTCCAGAAATGATTGAAGCTACTGACTGAATGAAAGGAGCTGGCATCTCACTCTCTGAATCTTCTTTATCATGCTAAGAGGAGCAGGAAAAAGCAAAACATTTCAGAATTGCACCTTGCAATGCGGAGAAATTACTGTTTGTGCATTTACAATATTCATTGATTTTTGCCATTGAAAAACGTCCAGAAATGATTGAAGCTACTGACTGAATGAAAGGAGCTCTCATCTCACTCTCTTTGAATCTTCTTTATCATGCTAAGAGGAGCAGGAAAAAGCAAAAAATTTCAGAATTGCACCTTGCAATGCGGAGAAATTACTGTTTGTGCATTTACAATATTCATTGATTTTTGCCATTGAAAAACATCATGTTATTCATATACCAGAAATGTTTGAAGCTACTGACTGAATGAAAGGAGCTGGCATCTCACTCTCTTTGAATCTTCTTTATCATGCTAAGAGGAGCAGGAAAAAGCAAAAAATTTCAGAATTGCACCTTGCAATGCGGAGATATTACTGTTTGTGCATTTACAATATTCATTAATTTTTGCCATTGAAAAACATGTTATTCATATACCAGAAATGATTGAAGCTACTGACTGAATGAAAGGAGCTGGCATCTCACTCTCTTTGAATCTTCTTTATCATGCTAAGAGGAGCAGGAAAAAGCAAAAAATTTCAGAATTGCACCTTGCAATGCGGAGAAATTACTGTTTGTGCATTTACAATATTCATTGATTTTTGCCATTGAAAAACATCATGTTATTCATATACCAG
Source organism: Phyllobates terribilis (assembly GCF_046119375.1). NCBI lineage: Eukaryota > Metazoa > Chordata > Amphibia > Anura > Dendrobatidae > Phyllobates > Phyllobates terribilis. The sequence goes on along the minus strand of NW_027368698.1, from coordinate 19,975 downwards.
AAATGTTTGAAGCTACTGACTGAATGAAAGGAGCTGGCATCTCACTCTCTTTGAATCTTCTTTATCATACTAAGAGGAGCAGGAAAAAGCAAAAAATTTCAGAATTGCACCTTGCAATGCGGAGAAATTACTGTTTGTGCATTTACAATATTCATTGATTTTTGCCATTGAAAAACGTCCAGAAATGATTGAAGCTACTGACTGAATGAAAGGAGCTGGCATCTCACTCTCTTTGAATCTTCTTTATCATGCTAAGAGGAGCAGGAAAAAGCAAAAAATTTCAGAATTGCACCTTGCAATGCGGAGAAATTACTGTTTGTGCATTTACAATATTCATTGATTTTTGCCATTGAAAAACATCATGTTATTCATATACCAGAAATGATTGAAGCTACTGACTGAATGAAAGGAGCTGGCATATCACTCTCTTTGAATCTTCTTTATCATGCTAAGAGGAGCAGGAAAAAGCAAAAAATTTCAGAATTGCACCTTGCAATGCGGAGAAATTACTGTTTGTGCATTTACAATATTCATTGATTTTTGCCATTGAAAAACGTCCAGAAATGATTGAAGCTACTGACTGAATGAAAGGAGCTGGCATCTCACTCTCTGAATCTTCTTTATCATGCTGAGGAGCAGGAAAAAGCAAAACATTTCAGAATTGCACCTTGCAATGCGGAGAAATTACTGTTTGTGCATTTACAATATTCATTGATTTTTGCCATTGAAAAACGTCCAGAAATGATTGAAGCTACTGACTGAATGAAAGGAGCTCTCATCTCACTCTCTGAATCTTCTTTATCATGCTAAGAGGAGCAGGAAAAAGCAAAAAATTTCAGAATTGCACCTTGCAATGCGGAGAAATTACTGTTTGTGCATTTACAATATTCATTGATTTTTGCCATTGAAAAACATCATGTTATTCATATACCAGAAATGTTTGAAGCTACTGACTGAATGAAAGGAGCTGGCATCTCACTCTCTTTGAATCTTCTTTATCATGCTAAGAGGAGCAGGAAAAAGCAAAAAATTTCAGAATTGCACCTTCAATGCGGAGAAATTACTGTTTGTGCATTTACAATATTCATTGATTTTTGCCATTGAAAAACGTCCAGAAATGATTGAAGCTACTGACTGAATGAAAGGAGCTGGCATCTCACTCTCTTTGAATCTTCTTTATCATGCTAAGAGGAGCAGGAAAAAGCAAAAAATTTCAGAATTGCACCTTGCAATGCGGAGATATTACTGTTTGTGCATTTACAATATTCATTAATTTTTGCCATTGAAAAACATCATGTTATTCATATACCAGAAATGATTGAAGCTACTGACTGAATGAAAGGAGCTGGCATCTCACTCTCTTTGAATCTTCTTTATCATGCTAAGAGGAGCAGGAAAAAGCAAAAAATTTCAGAATTGCACCTTGCAATGCGGAGAAATTACTGTTTGTGCATTTACAATATTCATTGATTTTTGCCATTGAAAAACGTCCAGAAATGATTGAAGCTACTGACTGAATGAAAGGAGCTGGCATCTCACTCTCTTTGAATCTTCTTTATCATGCTAAGAGGAGCAGGAAAAAGCAAAAATTTCAGAATTGCACCTTGCAATGCGGAGAAATTACTGTTTGTGCATTTACAATATTCATTGATTTTTGCCATTGAAAAACATCATGTTATTCATATACCAGAAATGTTTGAAGCTACTGACTGAATGAAAGGAGCTGGCATCTCACTCTCTTTGAATCTTCTTTATCATGCTAGGATTAGCAGGAAAAAGCAAAAAATTTCAGAATTGCACCTTGCAATGTGGAGATATTACTGTTTGTGCATTTACAATATTCATTGATTTTTGCCATTGAAAAACATGTTTTTCATATACCAGAAATGTTTGAAGCTACTGACTGAATGAAAGGAGCTGGCATCTCACTCTCTTTGAATCTTCTTTATCATGCTAGGATTAACAGGAAAAAGCTAAAAATTTCAGAATTGCACCGTGCAATGTGGAGATATTACTGTTTGTGCATTTACAATATTCATTGATTTTTGCCATTGAAAAACATGTTTTTCATATACCAGAAATGTTTGAAGCTACTGACTGAATGAAAGGAGCTGGCATCTCACTCTCTTTGAATCTTCTTTATCATGCTAGGATTAGCAGGAAAAAGCAAAAAATTTCAGAATTGCACCTTGCAATGTGGAGATATTACTGTTTGTGCATTTACAATATTCATTGATTTTTGCCATTGAAAAACATGTTTTTCATATACCAGAAATGTTTGAAGCTACTGACTGAATGAAAGGAGCTGGCATCTCACTCTCTTTGAATCTTCTTTATCATGCTAGGATTAACAGGAAAAAGCTAAAAATTTCAGAATTGCACCGTGCAATGTGGAGATATTACTGTTTGTGCATTTACAATATTCATTGATTTTTGCCATTGAAAAACATGTTTTTCATATACCAGAAATGTTTGAAGCTACTGACTGAATGAAAAGAGCTGGCATCTCACTCTCTTTGAATCTTCTTTATCATGCTAGGATTAGCAGGAAAAAGCAAAAAATTTCAGAATTGCACCTTGCAATGTGGAGATATTACTGTTTGTGCATTTACAATATTCATTGATTTTTGCCATTGAAAAACATGTTTTTCATATACCAGAAATGTTTGAAGCTACTGACTGAATGAAAGGAGCTGGCATCTCACTCTCTTTGAATCTTCTTTATCATGCTAGGATTAACAGGAAAAAGCTAAAAATTTCAGAATTGCACCGTGCAATGTGGAGATATTACTGTTTGTGCATTTACAATATTCATTGATTTTTGCCATTGAAAAACATGTTTTTCATATACCAGAAATGTTTGAAGCTACTGACTGAATGAAAGGAGCTGGCATCTCACTCTCTTTGAATCTTCTTTATCATGCTAGGATTAACAGGAAAAAGCTAAAAATTTCATAATTGCACCGTGCAATGTGGAGATATTACTGTTTGTGCATTTACAATATTCATTGATTTTTGCCATTGAAAAACATGTTTTTCATATACCAGAAATGTTTGAAGCTACTGACTGAATGAAAGGAGCTGGCATCTCACTCTCTTTGAATCTTCTTTATCATGCTAGGATTAGCAGGAAAAAGCAAAAAATTTCAGAATTGCACCTTGCAATGTGGAGATATTACTGTTTGTGCATTTACAATATTCATTGATTTTTGCCATTGAAAAACATGTTTTTCATATACCAGAAATGTTTGAAGCTACTGACTGAATGAAAGGAGCTGGCATCTCACTCTCTTTGAATCTTCTTTATCATGCTAGGATTAACAGGAAAAAGCTAAAAATTTCAGAATTGCACCGTGCAATGTGGAGATATTACTGTTTGTGCATTTACAATATTCATTGATTTTTGCCATTGAAAAACATGTTTTTCATATACCAGAAATGTTTGAAGCTACTGACTGAATGAAAGGAGCTGGCATCTCACTCTCTTTGAATCTTCTTTATCATGCTAGGATTAGCAGGAAAAAGCAAAAAATTTCAGAATTGCACCTTGCAATGTGGAGATATTACTGTTTGTGCATTTACAATATTCATTGATTTTTGCCATTGAAAAACATGTTTTTCATATACCAGAAATGTTTGAAGCTACTGACTGAATGAAAGGAGCTGGCATCTCACTCTCTTTGAATCTTCTTTATCATGCTAGGATTAACAGGAAAAAGCAAAAAATTTCAGAATTGCACCTTGCAATGTGGAGATATTACTGTTTGTGCATTTACAATATTCATTGATTTTTGCCATTGAAAAACATGTTTTTCATATACCAGAAATGTTTGAGGCTACTGACTGAATGAAAGGAGCTGGCATCTCACTCTCTTTGAATCTTCTTTATCATGCTAGGATTAACAGGAAAAAGCTAAAAATTTCAGAATTGCACCTTGCAATGTGGAGATATTACTGTTTGTGCATTTACAATATTCATTGATTTTTGCCATTGAAAAACATGTTTTTCATATACCAGAAATGTTTGAAGCTACTGACTGAATGAAAGGAGCTGGCATCTCACTCTCTTTGAATCTTCTTTATCATGCTAGGATTAACAGGAAAAAGCTAAAAATTTCATAATTGCACCGTGCAATGTGGAGATATTACTGTTTGTGCATTTACAATATTCATTGATTTTTGCCATTGAAAAACATGTTTTTCATATACCAGAAATGTTTGAAGCTACTGACTGAATGAAAGGAGCTGGCATCTCACTCTCTTTGAATCTTCTTTATCATGCTAGGATTAGCAGGAAAAAGCAAAAAATTTCAGAATTGCACCTTGCAATGTGGAGATATTACTGTTTGTGCATTTACAATATTCATTGATTTTTGCCATTGAAAAACATGTTTTTCATATACCAGAAATGTTTGAAGCTACTGACTGAATGAAAGGAGCTGGCATCTCACTCTCTTTGAATCTTCTTTATCATGCTAGGATTAACAGGAAAAAGCTAAAAATTTCAGAATTGCACCGTGCAATGTGGAGATATTACTGTTTGTGCATTTACAATATTCATTGATTTTTGCCATTGAAAAACATGTTTTTCATATACCAGAAATGTTTGAAGCTACTGACTGAATGAAAGGAGCTGGCATCTCACTCTCTTTGAATCTTCTTTATCATGCTAAGAGGAGCAGGAAAAAGCAAAAAATTTCAGAATTGCACCTTGCAATGCGGAGAAATTACTGTTTGTGCATTTACAATATTCATTGATTTTTGCCATTGAAAAACATCCAGAAATGATTGAAGCTACTGACTGAATGAAAGGAGCTGGCATCTCACTCTCTTTGAATCTTCTTTATCATGCTAAGAGGAGCAGGAAAAAGCAAAAAATTTCAGAATTGCACCTTGCAATGCGGCGAAATTACTGTTTGTGCATTTACAATATTCATTGATTTTTGCCATTGAAAAATGTCCAGAAATGATTGAAGCTACTGACTGAATGAAAGGAGCTGGCATCTCAGTCTCTTTGAATCTTCTTTATCATGCTAAGAGGAGCAGGAAAAAGCAAAAAATTTCAGAATTGCACCTTGCAATGCGGAGAAATTACTGTTTGTGCATCTACAATATTCATTGATTTTTGCCGTTGAAAAACGTCCAGAAATGATTGAAGCTACTGACTGAATGAAAGGAGCTGGCATCTCACTCTCTTTGAGTCTTTACCATGCTAAGAGGAGCAGGAAAAAGCAAAAAATTTCAGAATTGCACCTTGCAATGCGGAGAAATTACTGTTTGTGCATTTACAATATTCATTGATTTTTGCCATTGAAAAACGTCCAGAAATGATTGAAGCTACTGACTGAATGAAAGGAGCTGGCATCTCACTCTCTTTGAATCTTCTTTATCATGCTAAGAGGAGCAGGAAAAAGCAAAAAATTTCAGAATTGCACCTTGCAATGTGGAGATATTACTGTTTGTGCATTTACAATATTCATTGATTTTTGCCATTGAAAAACATGTTTTTCATATACCAGAAATGTTTGAAGCTACTGACTGAATGAAAGGAGCTGGCATCTCACTCTCTTTGAATCTTCTTTATCATGCTAGGATTAACAGGAAAAAGCAAAAAATTTCAGAATTGCACCTTGCAATGTGGAGATATTACTGTTTGTGCATTTACAATATTCATTGATTTTTGCCATTGAAAAACGTTTTTCATATACCAGAAATGTTTGAAGCTACTGACTGAATGAAAGGAGCTGGCATCTCACTCTCTTTGAATCTTCTTTATCATGCTAGGATTAACAGGAAAAAGCTAAAAATTTCAGAATTGCACCGTGCAATGTTGAGATATTACTGTTTGTGCATTTACAATATTCATTGATTTTTGCCATTGAAAAACATGTTTTTCATATACCAGAAATGTTTGAAGCTACTGACTGAATGAAAGGAGCTGGCATCTCACTCTCTTTGAATCTTCTTTATCATGCTAGGATTAGCAGGAAAAAGCAAAAAATTTCAGAATTGCACCTTGCAATGTGGAGTTATTACTGTTTGTGCATTTACAATATTCATTGATTTTTGCCATTGAAAAACATGTTTTTCATATACCAGAAATGTTTGAAGCTACTGACTGAATGAAAGGAGCTGGCATCTCACTCTCTTTGAATCTTCTTTATCATGCTAGGATTAACAGGAAAAAGCTAAAAATTTCATAATTGCACCGTGCAATGTGGAGATATTACTGTTTGTGCATTTACAATATTCATTGATTTTTGCCATTGAAAAACATGTTTTTCATATACCAGAAATGTTTGAAGCTACTGACTGAATGAAAGGAGCTGGCATCTCACTCTCTTTGAATCTTCTTTATCATGCTAGGATTAGCAGGAAAAAGCAAAAAATTTCAGAATTGCACCTTGCAATGTGGAGATATTACTGTTTGTGCATTTACAATATTCATTGATTTTTGCCATTGAAAAACATGTTTTTCATATACCAGAAATGTTTGAAGCTACTGACTGAATGAAAGGAGCTGGCATCTCACTCTCTTTGAATCTTCTTTATCATGCTAGGATTAACAGGAAAAAGCTAAAAATTTCAGAATTGCACCGTGCAATGTGGAGATATTACTGTTTGTGCATTTACAATATTCATTGATTTTTGCCATTGAAAAACATGTTTTTCATATACCAGAAATGTTTGAAGCTACTGACTGAATGAAAGGAGCTGGCATCTCACTCTCTTTGAATCTTCTTTATCATGCTAGGATTAGCAGGAAAAAGCAAAAAATTTCAGAATTGCACCTTGCAATGTGGAGATATTACTGTTTGTGCATTTACAATATTCATTGATTTTTGCCATTGAAAAACATGTTTTTCATATACCAGAAATGTTTGAAGCTACTGACTGAATGAAAGGAGCTGGCATCTCACTCTCTTTGAATCTTCTTTATCATGCTAGGATTAACAGGAAAAAGCTAAAAATTTCAGAATTGCACCGTGCAATGTGGAGATATTACTGTTTGTGCATTTACAATATTCATTGATTTTTGCCATTGAAAAACATGTTTTTCATATACCAGAAATGTTTGAAGCTACTGACTGAATGAAAGGAGCTGGCATCTCACTCTCTTTGAATCTTCTTTATCATGCTAGGATTAGCAGGAAAAAGCAAAAAATTTCAGAATTGCACCTTGCAATGTGGAGATATTACTGTTTGTGCATTTACAATATTCATTGATTTTTGCCATTGAAAAACATGTTTTTCATATACCAGAAATGTTTGAAGCTACTGACTGAATGAAAGGAGCTGGCATCTCACTCTCTTTGAATCTTCTTTATCATGCTAGGATTAACAGGAAAAAGCTAAAAATTTCAGAATTGCACCGTGCAATGTGGAGATATTACTGTTTGTGCATTTACAATATTCATTGATTTTTGCCATTGAAAAACGTTTTTCATATACCAGAAATGTTTGAAGCTACTGACTGAATGAAAGGAGCTGGCATCTCACTCTCTTTGAATCTTCTTTATCATGCTAGGATTAACAGGAAAAAGCTAAAAATTTCAGAATTGCACCGTGCAATGTTGAGATATTACTGTTTGTGCATTTACAATATTCATTGATTTTTGCCATTGAAAAACATGTTTTTCATATACCAGAAATGTTTGAAGCTACTGACTGAATGAAAGGAGCTGGCATCTCACTCTCTTTGAATCTTCTTTATCATGCTAGGATTAGCAGGAAAAAGCAAAAAATTTCAGAATTGCACCTTGCAATGTGGAGTTATTACTGTTTGTGCATTTACAATATTCATTGATTTTTGCCATTGAAAAACATGTTTTTCATATACCAGAAATGTTTGAAGCTACTGACTGAATGAAAGGAGCTGGCATCTCACTCTCTTTGAATCTTCTTTATCATGCTAGGATTAACAGGAAAAAGCTAAAAATTTCATAATTGCACCGTGCAATGTGGAGATATTACTGTTTGTGCATTTACAATATTCATTGATTTTTGCCATTGAAAAACATGTTTTTCATATACCAGAAATGTTTGAAGCTACTGACTGAATGAAAGGAGCTGGCATCTCACTCTCTTTGAATCTTCTTTATCATGCTAGGATTAGCAGGAAAAAGCAAAAAATTTCAGAATTGCACCTTGCAATGTGGAGATATTACTGTTTGTGCATTTACAATATTCATTGATTTTTGCCATTGAAAAACATGTTTTTCATATACCAGAAATGTTTGAAGCTACTGACTGAATGAAAGGAGCTGGCATCTCACTCTCTTTGAATCTTCTTTATCATGCTAGGATTAACAGGAAAAAGCTAAAAATTTCAGAATTGCACCGTGCAATGTGGAGATATTACTGTTTGTGCATTTACAATATTCATTGATTTTTGCCATTGAAAAACATGTTTTTCATATACCAGAAATGTTTGAAGCTACTGACTGAATGAAAGGAGCTGGCATCTCACTCTCTTTGAATCTTCTTTATCATGCTAGGATTAGCAGGAAAAAGCAAAAAATTTCAGAATTGCACCTTGCAATGTGGAGATATTACTGTTTGTGCATTTACAATATTCATTGATTTTTGCCATTGAAAAACATGTTTTTCATATACCAGAAATGTTTGAAGCTACTGACTGAATGAAAGGAGCTGGCATCTCACTCTCTTTGAATCTTCTTTATCATGCTAGGATTAACAGGAAAAAGCTAAAAATTTCAGAATTGCACCGTGCAATGTGGAGATATTACTGTTTGTGCATTTACAATATTCATTGATTTTTGCCATTGAAAAACATGTTTTTCATATACCAGAAATGTTTGAAGCTACTGACTGAATGAAAGGAGCTGGCATCTCACTCTCTTTGAATCTTCTTTATCATGCTAGGATTAGCAGGAAAAAGCAAAAAATTTCAGAATTGCACCTTGCAATGTGGAGATATTACTGTTTGTGCATTTACAATATTCATTGATTTTTGCCATTGAAAAACATGTTTTTCATATACCAGAAATGTTTGAAGCTACTGACTGAATGAAAGGAGCTGGCATCTCACTCTCTTTGAATCTTCTTTATCATGCTAGGATTAACAGGAAAAAGCTAAAAATTTCAGAATTGCACCGTGCAATGTGGAGATATTACTGTTTGTGCATTTACAATATTCATTGATTTTTGCCATTGAAAAACATGTTTTTCATATACCAGAAATGTTTGAAGCTACTGACTGAATGAAAGGAGCTGGCATCTCACTCTCTTTGAATCTTCTTTATCATGCTAGGATTAACAGGAAAAAGCTAAAAATTTCATAATTGCACCGTGCAATGTGGAGATATTACTGTTTGTGCATTTACAATATTCATTGATTTTTGCCATTGAAAAACATGTTTTTCATATACCAGAAATGTTTGAAGCTACTGACTGAATGAAAGGAGCTGGCATCTCACTCTCTTTGAATCTTCTTTATCATGCTAGGATTAGCAGGAAAAAGCAAAAAATTTCAGAATTGCACCTTGCAATGTGGAGATATTACTGTTTGTGCATTTACAATATTCATTGATTTTTGCCATTGAAAAACATGTTTTTCATATACCAGAAATGTTTGAAGCTACTGACTGAATGAAAGGAGCTGGCATCTCACTCTCTTTGAATCTTCTTTATCATGCTAGGATTAACAGGAAAAAGCTAAAAATTTCAGAATTGCACCGTGCAATGTGGAGATATTACTGTTTGTGCATTTACAATATTCATTGATTTTTGCCATTGAAAAACATGTTTTTCATATACCAGAAATGTTTGAAGCTACTGACTGAATGAAAGGAGCTGGCATCTCACTCTCTTTGAATCTTCTTTATCATGCTAGGATTAGCAGGAAAAAGCAAAAAATTTCAGAATTGCACCTTGCAATGTGGAGATATTACTGTTTGTGCATTTACAATATTCATTGATTTTTGCCATTGAAAAACATGTTTTTCATATACCAGAAATGTTTGAAGCTACTGACTGAATGAAAGGAGCTGGCATCTCACTCTCTTTGAATCTTCTTTATCATGCTAGGATTAACAGGAAAAAGCTAAAAATTTCAGAATTGCACCGTGCAATGTGGAGATATTACTGTTTGTGCATTTACAATATTCATTGATTTTTGCCATTGAAAAACATGTTTTTCATATACCAGAAATGTTTGAAGCTACTGACTGAATGAAAGGAGCTGGCATCTCACTCTCTTTGAATCTTCTTTATCATGCTAGGATTAACAGGAAAAAGCTAAAAATTTCATAATTGCACCGTGCAATGTGGAGATATTACTGTTTGTGCATTTACAATATTCATTGATTTTTGCCATTGAAAAACATGTTTTTCATATACCAGAAATGTTTGAAGCTACTGACTGAATGAAAGGAGCTGGCATCTCACTCTCTTTGAATCTTCTTTATCATGCTAGGATTAGCAGGAAAAAGCAAAACATTTCAGAATTGCACCTTGCAATGTGGAGATATTACTGTTTGTGCATTTACAATATTCATTGATTTTTGCCATTGAAAAACATGTTTTTCATATACCAGAAATGTTTGAAGCTACTGACTGAATGAAAGGAGCTGGCATCTCACTCTCTTTGAATCTTCTTTATCATGCTAGGATTAACAGGAAAAAGCTAAAAATTTCAGAATTGCACCGTGCAATGTGGAGATATTACTGTTTGTGCATTTACAATATTCATTGATTTTTGCCATTGAAAAACATGTTTTTCATATACCAGAAATGTTTGAAGCTACTGACTGAATGAAAGGAGCTGGCATCTCACTCTCTTTGAATCTTCTTTATCATGCTAGGATTAGCAGGAAAAAGCAAAAAATTTCAGAATTGCACCTTGCAATGTGGAGATATTACTGTTTGTGCATTTACAATATTCATTGATTTTTGCCATTGAAAAACATGTTTTTCATATACCAGAAATGTTTGAAGCTACTGACTGAATGAAAGGAGCTGGCATCTCACTCTCTTTGAATCTTCTTTATCATGCTAGGATTAACAGGAAAAAGCTAAAAATTTCAGAATTGCACCGTGCAATGTGGAGATATTACTGTTTGTGCATTTACAATATTCATTGATTTTTGCCATTGAAAAACATGTTTTTCATATACCAGAAATGTTTGAAGCTACTGACTGAATGAAAGGAGCTGGCATCTCACTCTCTTTGAATCTTCTTTATCATGCTAGGATTAACAGGAAAAAGCTAAAAATTTCATAATTGCACCGTGCAATGTGGAGATATTACTGTTTGTGCATTTACAATATTCATTGATTTTTGCCATTGAAAAACATGTTTTTCATATACCAGAAATGTTTGAAGCTACTGACTGAATGAAAGGAGCTGGCATCTCACTCTCTTTGAATCTTCTTTATCATGCTAGGATTAGCAGGAAAAAGCAAAAAATTTCAGAATTGCACCTTGCAATGTGGAGATATTACTGTTTGTGCATTTACAATATTCATTGATTTTTGCCATTGAAAAACATGTTTTTCATATACCAGAAATGTTTGAAGCTACTGACTGAATGAAAGGAGCTGGCATCTCACTCTCTTTGAATCTTCTTTATCATGCTAGGATTAACAGGAAAAAGCTAAAAATTTCAGAATTGCACCGTGCAATGTGGAGATATTACTGTTTGTGCATTTACAATATTCATTGATTTTTGCCATTGAAAAACATGTTTTTCATATACCAGAAATGTTTGAAGCTACTGACTGAATGAAAGGAGCTGGCATCTCACTCTCTTTGAATCTTCTTTATCATGCTAGGATTAACAGGAAAAAGCAAAAAATTTCAGAATTGCACCTTGCAATGTGGAGATATTACTGTTTGTGCATTTACAATATTCATTGATTTTTGCCATTGAAAAACATGTTTTTCATATACCAGAAATGTTTGAGGCTACTGACTGAATGAAAGGAGCTGGCATCTCACTCTCTTTGAATCTTCTTTATCATGCTAGGATTAACAGGAAAAAGCTAAAAATTTCAGAATTGCACCGTGCAATGTTGAGATATTACTGTTTGTGCATTTACAATATTCATTGATTTTTGCCATTGAAAAACATGTTTTTCATATACCAGAAATGTTTGAAGCTACTGACTGAATGAAAGGAGCTGGCATCTCACTCTCTTTGAATCTTCTTTATCATGCTAGGATTAGCAGGAAAAAGCAAAAAATTTCAGAATTGCACCTTGCAATGTGGAGATATTACTGTTTGTGCATTTACAATATTCATTGATTTTTGCCATTGAAAAACATGTTTTTCATATACCAGAAATGTTTGAAGCTACTGACTGAATGAAAGGAGCTGGCATCTCACTCTCTTTGAATCTTCTTTATCATGCTAGGATTAACAGGAAAAAGCTAAAAATTTCATAATTGCACCGTGCAATGTGGAGATATTACTGTTTGTGCATTTACAATATTCATTGATTTTTGCCATTGAAAAACATGTTTTTCATATACCAGAAATGTTTGAAGCTACTGACTGAATGAAAGGAGCTGGCATCTCACTCTCTTTGAATCTTCTTTATCATGCTAGGATTAGCAGGAAAAAGCAAAAAATTTCAGAATTGCACCTTGCAATGTGGAGATATTACTGTTTGTGCATTTACAATATTCATTGATTTTTGCCATTGAAAAACATGTTTTTCATATACCAGAAATGTTTGAAGCTACTGACTGAATGAAAGGAGCTGGCATCTCACTCTCTTTGAATCTTCTTTATCATGCTAGGATTAACAGGAAAAAGCTAAAAATTTCAGAATTGCACCGTGCAATGTGGAGATATTACTGTTTGTGCATTTACAATATTCATTGATTTTTGCCATTGAAAAACATGTTTTTCATATACCAGAAATGTTTGAAGCTACTGACTGAATGAAAGGAGCTGGCATCTCACTCTCTTTGAATCTTCTTTATCATGCTAAGAGGAGCAGGAAAAAGCAAAAAATTTCAGAATTGCACCTTGCAATGCGGAGAAATTACTGTTTGTGCATTTACAATATTCATTGATTTTTGCCATTGAAAAACATCCAGAAATGATTGAAGCTACTGACTGAATGAAAGGAGCTGGCATCTCACTCTCTTTGAATCTTCTTTATCATGCTAAGAGGAGCAGGAAAAAGCAAAAAATTTCAGAATTGCACCTTGCAATGCGGAGAAATTACTGTTTGTGCATTTACAATATTCATTGATTTTTGCCATTGAAAAATGTCCAGAAATGATTGAAGCTACTGACTGAATGAAAGGAGCTGGCATCTCAGTCTCTTTGAATCTTCTTTATCATGCTAAGAGGAGCAGGAAAAAGCAAAAAATTTCAGAATTGCACCTTGCAATGCGGAGAAATTACTGTTTGTGCATCTACAATATTCATTGATTTTTGCCGTTGAAAAACGTCCAGAAATGATTGAAGCTACTGACTGAATGAAAGGAGCTGGCATCTCACTCTCTTTGAGTCTTTACCATGCTAAGAGGAGCAGGAAAAAGCAAAAAATTTCAGAATTGCACCTTGCAATGCGGAGAAATTACTGTTTGTGCATTTACAATATTCATTGATTTTTGCCATTGAAAAACGTCCAGAAATGATTGAAGCTACTGACTGAATGAAAGGAGCTGGCATCTCACTCTCTTTGAATCTTCTTTATCATGCTAAGAGGAGCAGGAAAAAGCAAAAAATTTCAGAATTGCACCTTGCAATGTGGAGATATTACTGTTTGTGCATTTACAATATTCATTGATTTTTGCCATTGAAAAACATGTTTTTCATATACCAGAAATGTTTGAAGCTACTGACTGAATGAAAGGAGCTGGCATCTCACTCTCTTTGAATCTTCTTTATCATGCTAGGATTAACAGGAAAAAGCAAAAAATTTCAGAATTGCACCTTGCAATGTGGAGATATTACTGTTTGTGCATTTACAATATTCATTGATTTTTGCCATTGAAAAACGTCCAGAAATGTTTGAAGCTACTGACTGAATGAAAGGAGCTGGCATCTCACTCTCTTTGAATCTTCTTTATCATGCTAGGATTAACAGGAAAAAGCTAAAAATTTCAGAATTGCACCGTGCAATGTGGAGATATTACTGTTTGTGCATTTACAATATTCATTGATTTTTGCCATTGAAAAACATGTTTTTCATATACCAGAAATGTTTGAAGCTACTGACTGAATGAAAGGAGCTGGCATCTCACTCTCTTTGAATCTTCTTTATCATGCTAGGATTAACAGGAAAAAGCTAAAAATTTCATAATTGCACCGTGCAATGTGGAGATATTACTGTTTGTGCATTTACAATATTCATTGATTTTTGCCATTGAAAAACATGTTTTTCATATACCAGAAATGTTTGAAGCTACTGACTGAATGAAAGGAGCTGGCATCTCACTCTCTTTGAATCTTCTTTATCATGCTAGGATTAGCAGGAAAAAGCAAAAATTTCAGAATTGCACCTTGCAATGTGGAGATATTACTGTTTGTGCATTTACAATATTCATTGATTTTTGCCATTGAAAAACATGTTTTTCATATACCAGAAATGTTTGAAGCTACTGACTGAATGAAAGGAGCTGGCATCTCACTCTCTTTGAATCTTCTTTATCATGCTAGGATTAACAGGAAAAAGCTAAAAATTTCAGAATTGCACCGTGCAATGTGGAGATATTACTGTTTGTGCATTTACAATATTCATTGATTTTTGCCATTGAAAAACATGTTTTTCATATACCAGAAATGTTTGAAGCTACTGACTGAATGAAAGGAGCTGGCATCTCACTCTCTTTGAATCTTCTTTATCATGCTAGGATTAGCAGGAAAAAGCAAAAAATTTCAGAATTGCACCTTGCAATGTGGAGATATTACTGTTTGTGCATTTACAATATTCATTGATTTTTGCCATTGAAAAACATGTTTTTCATATACCAGAAATGTTTGAAGCTACTGACTGAATGAAAGGAGCTGGCATCTCACTCTCTTTGAATCTTCTTTATCATGCTAGGATTAACAGGAAAAAGCTAAAAATTTCAGAATTGCACCGTGCAATGTGGAGATATTACTGTTTGTGCATTTACAATATTCATTGATTTTTGCCATTGAAAAACATGTTTTTCATATACCAGAAATGTTTGAAGCTACTGACTGAATGAAAGGAGCTGGCATCTCACTCTCTTTGAATCTTCTTTATCATGCTAGGATTAACAGGAAAAA
This sequence comes from Phyllobates terribilis, assembly GCF_046119375.1. Classification (NCBI taxonomy): domain Eukaryota; kingdom Metazoa; phylum Chordata; class Amphibia; order Anura; family Dendrobatidae; genus Phyllobates; species Phyllobates terribilis. Next base: position 4,736 of record NW_027368698.1, on the reverse strand, counting down.
GCTAAAAATTTCATAATTGCACCGTGCAATGTGGAGATATTACTGTTTGTGCATTTACAATATTCATTGATTTTTGCCATTGAAAAACATGTTTTTCATATACCAGAAATGTTTGAAGCTACTGACTGAATGAAAGGAGCTGGCATCTCACTCTCTTTGAATCTTCTTTATCATGCTAGGATTAGCAGGAAAAAGCAAAACATTTCAGAATTGCACCTTGCAATGTGGAGATATTACTGTTTGTGCATTTACAATATTCATTGATTTTTGCCATTGAAAAACATGTTTTTCATATACCAGAAATGTTTGAAGCTACTGACTGAATGAAAGGAGCTGGCATCTCACTCTCTTTGAATCTTCTTTATCATGCTAGGATTAACAGGAAAAAGCTAAAAATTTCAGAATTGCACCGTGCAATGTGGAGATATTACTGTTTGTGCATTTACAATATTCATTGATTTTTGCCATTGAAAAACATGTTTTTCATATACCAGAAATGTTTGAAGCTACTGACTGAATGAAAGGAGCTGGCATCTCACTCTCTTTGAATCTTCTTTATCATGCTAGGATTAGCAGGAAAAAGCAAAAAATTTCAGAATTGCACCTTGCAATGTGGAGATATTACTGTTTGTGCATTTACAATATTCATTGATTTTTGCCATTGAAAAACATGTTTTTCATATACCAGAAATGTTTGAAGCTACTGACTGAATGAAAGGAGCTGGCATCTCACTCTCTTTGAATCTTCTTTATCATGCTAGGATTAACAGGAAAAAGCTAAAAATTTCAGAATTGCACCGTGCAATGTGGAGATATTACTGTTTGTGCATTTACAATATTCATTGATTTTTGCCATTGAAAAACATGTTTTTCATATACCAGAAATGTTTGAAGCTACTGACTGAATGAAAGGAGCTGGCATCTCACTCTCTTTGAATCTTCTTTATCATGCTAGGATTAACAGGAAAAAGCTAAAAATTTCATAATTGCACCGTGCAATGTGGAGATATTACTGTTTGTGCATTTACAATATTCATTGATTTTTGCCATTGAAAAACATGTTTTTCATATACCAGAAATGTTTGAAGCTACTGACTGAATGAAAGGAGCTGGCATCTCACTCTCTTTGAATCTTCTTTATCATGCTAGGATTAGCAGGAAAAAGCAAAAAATTTCAGAATTGCACCTTGCAATGTGGAGATATTACTGTTTGTGCATTTACAATATTCATTGATTTTTGCCATTGAAAAACATGTTTTTCATATACCAGAAATGTTTGAAGCTACTGACTGAATGAAAGGAGCTGGCATCTCACTCTCTTTGAATCTTCTTTATCATGCTAGGATTAACAGGAAAAAGCTAAAAATTTCAGAATTGCACCGTGCAATGTGGAGATATTACTGTTTGTGCATTTACAATATTCATTGATTTTTGCCATTGAAAAACATGTTTTTCATATACCAGAAATGTTTGAAGCTACTGACTGAATGAAAGGAGCTGGCATCTCACTCTCTTTGAATCTTCTTTATCATGCTAGGATTAACAGGAAAAAGCAAAAAATTTCAGAATTGCACCTTGCAATGTGGAGATATTACTGTTTGTGCATTTACAATATTCATTGATTTTTGCCATTGAAAAACATGTTTTTCATATACCAGAAATGTTTGAGGCTACTGACTGAATGAAAGGAGCTGGCATCTCACTCTCTTTGAATCTTCTTTATCATGCTAGGATTAACAGGAAAAAGCTAAAAATTTCAGAATTGCACCGTGCAATGTTGAGATATTACTGTTTGTGCATTTACAATATTCATTGATTTTTGCCATTGAAAAACATGTTTTTCATATACCAGAAATGTTTGAAGCTACTGACTGAATGAAAGGAGCTGGCATCTCACTCTCTTTGAATCTTCTTTATCATGCTAGGATTAGCAGGAAAAAGCAAAAAATTTCAGAATTGCACCTTGCAATGTGGAGATATTACTGTTTGTGCATTTACAATATTCATTGATTTTTGCCATTGAAAAACATGTTTTTCATATACCAGAAATGTTTGAAGCTACTGACTGAATGAAAGGAGCTGGCATCTCACTCTCTTTGAATCTTCTTTATCATGCTAGGATTAACAGGAAAAAGCTAAAAATTTCATAATTGCACGTGCAATGTGGAGATATTACTGTTTGTGCATTTACAATATTCATTGATTTTTGCCATTGAAAAACATGTTTTTCATATACCAGAAATGTTTGAAGCTACTGACTGAATGAAAGGAGCTGGCATCTCACTCTCTTTGAATCTTCTTTATCATGCTAGGATTAGCAGGAAAAAGCAAAAAATTTCAGAATTGCACCTTGCAATGTGGAGATATTACTGTTTGTGCATTTACAATATTCATTGATTTTTGCCATTGAAAAACATGTTTTTCATATACCAGAAATGTTTGAAGCTACTGACTGAATGAAAGGAGCTGGCATCTCACTCTCTTTGAATCTTCTTTATCATGCTAGGATTAACAGGAAAAAGCTAAAAATTTCAGAATTGCACCGTGCAATGTGGAGATATTACTGTTTGTGCATTTACAATATTCATTGATTTTTGCCATTGAAAAACATGTTTTTCATATACCAGAAATGTTTGAAGCTACTGACTGAATGAAAGGAGCTGGCATCTCACTCTCTTTGAATCTTCTTTATCATGCTAAGAGGAGCAGGAAAAAGCAAAAAATTTCAGAATTGCACCTTGCAATGCGGAGAAATTACTGTTTGTGCATTTACAATATTCATTGATTTTTGCCATTGAAAACATCCAGAAATGATTGAAGCTACTGACTGAATGAAAGGAGCTGGCATCTCACTCTCTTTGAATCTTCTTTATCATGCTAAGAGGAGCAGGAAAAGCAAAAAATTTCAGAATTGCACCTTGCAATGCGGAGAAATTACTGTTTGTGCATTTACAATATTCATTGATTTTTGCCATTGAAAAATGTCCAGAAATGATTGAAGCTACTGACTGAATGAAAGGAGCTGGCATCTCAGTCTCTTTGAATCTTCTTTATCATGCTAAGAGGAGCAGGAAAAAGCAAAAAATTTCAGAATTGCACCTTGCAATGCGGAGAAATTACTGTTTGTGCATCTACAATATTCATTGATTTTTGCCGTTGAAAAACGTCCAGAAATGATTGAAGCTACTGACTGAATGAAAGGAGCTGGCATCTCACTCTCTTTGAGTCTTTACCATGCTAAGAGGAGCAGGAAAAAGCAAAAAATTTCAGAATTGCACCTTGCAATGCGGAGAAATTACTGTTTGTGCATTTACAATATTCATTGATTTTTGCCATTGAAAAACGTCCAGAAATGATTGAAGCTACTGACTGAATGAAAGGAGCTGGCATCTCACTCTCTTTGAATCTTCTTTATCATGCTAAGAGGAGCAGGAAAAAGCAAAAAATTTCAGAATTGCACCTTGCAATGTGGAGATATTACTGTTTGTGCATTTACAATATTCATTGATTTTTGCCATTGAAAAACATGTTTTTCATATACCAGAAATGTTTGAAGCTACTGACTGAATGAAAGGAGCTGGCATCTCACTCTCTTTGAATCTTCTTTATCATGCTAGGATTAACAGGAAAAAGCAAAAAATTTCAGAATTGCACCTTGCAATGTGGAGATATTACTGTTTGTGCATTTACAATATTCATTGATTTTTGCCATTGAAAAACGTCCAGAAATGTTTGAAGCTACTGACTGAATGAAAGGAGCTGGCATCTCACTCTCTTTGAATCTTCTTTACCATGCTAGGATTAACAGGAAAAAGCAAAAAATTTCAGAATTGCACCTTGCAATGTGGAGATATTACTGTTTGTGCATTTACAATATTCATTGATTTTTGCCATTGAAAAACGTCCAGAAATGTTTGAAGCTACTGACTGAATGAAAGGAGCTGGCATCTCACTCTCTTTGAATCTTCTTTATCATGCTAGGATTAGCAGGAAAAAGCAAAAAATTTCAGAATTGCACCTTGCAATGTGGAGATATTACTGTTTGTGCATTTACAATATTCATTGGTTTTTGCCATTGAAAAACATGTTTTTCATATACCAGAAATGTTTGAAGCTACTGACTGAATGAAAGGAGCTGGCATCTCACTCTCTTTGAATCTTCTTTATCATGCTAGGATTAGCAGGAAAAAGCAAAAAATTTCAGAATTGCACCTTGCAATGTGGAGATATTACTGTTTGTGCATTTACAATATTCATTGATTTTTGCCATTGAAAAACATGTTTTTCATATACCAGAAATGTTTGAAGCTACTGACTGAATGAAAGGAGCTGGCATCTCACTCTCTTTGAATCTTCTTTATTATGCTAGGATTAACAGGAAAAAGCAAAAAAATTTCAGAATTGCACCTTGCAATGTGGAGATATTACTGTTTGTGCATTTACAATATTCATTGATTTTTGCCATTGAAAAACGTCCAGAAATGTTTGAAGCTACTGACTGAATGAAAGGAGCTGGCATCTTCACTCTCTTTGAATCTTCTTTATCATGCTAGGATTAGCAGGAAAAAGCAAAGAATTTCAGAATTGCACCTTGCAATGTGGAGATATTACTGTTTGTGCATTTACAATATTCATTGATTTTTGCCATTGAAAAACATGTTTTTCATATACCAGAAATGTTTGAAGCTACTGACTGAATGAAAGGAGCTGGCATCTCACTCTCTTTGAATCTTCTT
>NW_027368697.1:0-48005 GCF_046119375.1 Phyllobates terribilis | reverse complement strand
TAAAGCTCAACTAACAGAATTCAAGACATCTATGTAGTTTTGTGATAGAAATGATGAAACTCCCATAAAAATTCACCAAACAAGTTCACAATAAAAAAATGAAGGTTCAAAATAATTGGAGAAAAGGTTCATAAATTTATAGTAATGGTTGAACTGATACGTAATTCCAAAAATGTACGAGACAACAACGTTAACAAAACACAGACGAGGTTCAGTACAATGCTAAAAGGGTTCACAAACATACGTTTTAGTTTCGTAATAATTATTGCTAGGTTCAAACATACAAGAGTTGACAAAACATAAATAAATAACAACATATGGAGGTAACAATTCTTTGTAGGTACGAGCATTGTGTGTTGAAAACTTTTGGCATCTACGACAATGTCGTTTCTTCGATTCAGAAGACTCCATGGCCACCTCTTTTGCACTACGAATATGGGAGCGAGTACCCGAACCCTTGTTCTTTGCATTGTCTAGAGGGTGAACAGTCACAACAGTTGGAACAACCCCACAATATTTCTCAAGATCAACCTGAATTGATTTCAAACAGAAGTTCCATCAACAGATTGAGATACTAAGAGTTCCTTCTTCTGATGCATATAATGTGAATGCAATTTCAACTCTTCAACGTTCTCTTCAACTAGACCGACACAACTCGAGAAGTCAGAGATGAGCTTGTTAAATAATTGTTCCCTTTCTTCAATAAGCAAACACTATTTCACCATGGTGTCATCGATTGTGAAGACACGTGAAATAATTACAGACTTGGTCCAGTGAGACAACACATACTTTGAAGGGATTTTTTTCAAGCCAAGGTTCCTAAACACAATGAACAAATGGCGACATGGATGTTCCAGCTTTTGAAACAACCGGCAGGAGCATTTAAACTCATCATCAACAATAGCGTGATAAACACTAAAAATTGAAGTGTTGCCATCTTTAATGCCATAAATCTTCATTTCATTTTCCCCTGATATACTAACAATACAACAAGTAGTAGACGCACTCACAATTTCATCCTTCACAATGGAGAAAACTAAAAGAGTATATACCTCCGCAGCATGCTCCTCCATAGCCCATAGGGTGCTTACATTTGGACGCATTGAAGTTGACTCAAAGTTCAACCTATTCTGCTTGTGCCTCCGTGTGTCCAACCCAATGTCAAAGTGCATGACTAACTCGACAAGATGATAATATCTGTCCGTAAAATTGCCATAAAAGCTATTTGTAGACTTAGAGATTGACGTTGTCCTAGCAAACCTCCAAACATTATGTATCTGAAATAAGCTGGAATCCAGAAGCGGCAAATATCAAACATGTCGTCAAACCACTTCCGCTTGACCAAAGTGAATTCCTCCAACAGCACATTCCATTGAGACTCAAACTCCATAGGCTCAAGTTGATCTGTCTAGACAATTTTGTTGAGCCTTCTTCTAAATTCCTCACCCAACTCTCCATCATATTTGGTCTTTGCTGGGATTTTCTTCATAATGTGCCACATGCACAATCTATGGAAAGATTTAGGAAAAAACTATCTCAATTGCACTCTTCATAAACGCATCTTGATATGTTACAATGACCTTAGGATCATATGACATAGCTTCTTTGAACTTCTTCAACAACCAAACGTAAGAGCTGACATCTTTCATGAAAATAAGCCCACAAGCAAAAGTCACACTTGATTTGTGGTGATCAAGACCAGTAAATGGAATAAATATAAGATTGTACCTAAAAAGTAAAATGAGAGAAAATCAAGGGATCAGAAAACTCTATACTGAAGGTACATTAGAAGCAAACAAAGGTTAAAAAGGCTGTCTAAGATGGTTCATTAAAGAAGAAGTAAGGTTCATCCAGATGAAACACAATAAAAAAGGATCATAAGATAGCTAAGATAACTAAGGTCAAGAAAGGATATAATCAATAAAAGGGATGGTTCAAGGATTACCAAATACAGTTTATATGACACATGTAGGTGGTTCATTGAGATGACAAAATAAGATTCATTAAGTGCTTGAACCATGGTTCATTCAATTAATAAAAAAACTTAACAACTAACAAAAAAGGTTCATAACAGATCATATGTGGTTCAAGCAATAAGAAATGGAGGTTCATAAAGTTCCAGAAAAAGGTTCATTCAACAAAAAAGAAAGCAACTTCAATATAAACAGATAGATAAACATGAGAGAATGAAAAACCTGTTGGTACGGTAGGTAGCGTCAAATGAGACAACATCGCCATAGGTCAACCTAGAATAACCGTGTCAAACTATCATCGAAATCCACATCAAAATTAAAGAAAAAAGCTGGGAAAAATTCCCTTTTTTTCAAAAACTTGTTAATCGTCATCTGAGCATCGGACCCAACAATGTAAGCCAGCATATCACGACGATAATTTTTAAAGTCAACACTTGATGCAACCACTTGATCATAACTTCCGACAATCTCCTTGATAATACGATGACACCTAACTGGCCCTATACTAGCTTTCTGACAATCCATGGACGAACTTATTGTGCCCACTGTTCAACTTCCTACTTGAGCTCATAAATTGCTTGTCTTTGCCTAAAACAAACTTATAACGATGACGTTCTTCAAAATGCGTGTACTTATATTAACCAGATTTGATATCAACACAAACAGTGAGACATGATGGGCAACCAAAACAGAATGAAGGGACACTACGCTGTTTAGCCTTCAAAGTAGCAGGCTTATATCCTTGTCTATTGCAGACAAATCTCCTAAGTTTAATCTTGGCACCATCCTTATGGGTGTTCATAATGCGCACAACAAAGCCAACAACGGATGCATATTTATAATAAAATTCTGAGCATCATCGAAACAACTAAATTCCATACCAACAATTGGTTTTAACGCAACATGAACAAGAGGTATGCGATAGAGGGTACCACCTTGAAACATGTCAACCGGTTCAAATGTTTGATTATCATCTGAATCTGAATGACGAACACCAGTAACACTATAAAACTGTGAGGATTAAACTATTTGATCGACTGTGCATCCACTACCTGTGCAAAAAGAATAAAACACAAAATGAGAAGGTACATTAAATATCAATCAAGGATCAAATATTTTAAAAGCAAGGTCTAAACATACACAACAACTATTTCACGGGGTACCAAATTCCTGACATCAACTTAGAGGGGGATACATGGATCAAAGAAATATCCATATATGTTCAGTACAAAAATTTCATTACAGTCCAATTTTTAACAACAAACGCTCAAATCTGTGAAACAAACTCAAATCATCAAACACACATAAATAAGACAAAAAGGTTAACAAGCATACAAACAAACACATAAACGTCCCTGGAAAAGCTACAAATTTGTGAAACAAATACTCAAACCAGGAGGAAACCGACTGCCCTAAATTTGACTAATTAACAAACATGAACCATAAAATTTGGGTAAAAGAGAAATTGCAAACAAACCAAACACGCTGAATTGACTAATTACAAGTACAATTACGAAAGATTCGAAGGAAGACAACGATTGATTTGAGAAGATGGAAACTCGAATAATCAAAACCGCGAATCGCTGGAACAAAAGGAAGGTAAGAAGGTCGGGGATGTCATAAATAATTGAGGTAAATGACGGAATAACCCTCAATCACTTAAGTGGATACTAAATGGCACACTACTAGAATACTGTTGATTGGCGACGGATTTTTCCGTCGCCAATCAACAGAAATCCGTCACTAATATGGTTTAGCGACGGATTTGTGACGGATGTTTCCCGTCGTTCTGAAAATGGTAGCTAAAAGAAGTTAGCGATGGGATAATAGACCCGTCGCTAACTAGCGGCGTTTTTTGCTATGGAAGTCCGTTTCCATTTGGACTTCCGGAGACTGATTGTAGGGACGGATTTAGTGACCAATTTTCGTCGCTAATATGGACCCCCGAGAAACCTAATGGGGCGACAGAATTTGCTACAAAATTCCGTCGCTAATAAGGGCCCTCCGGATACCCATATTTGCAACGGTTTTTGCAATGAACTTCCGTCTCTAAGCCTGCCTCCAGATAAAAGAAATATAAATCATAAAAAAACTAAGACTCGGCGTCGTCGTCGTCGTCTCTTGGTGACGGGCGATGTTCTTGCAGAAGGGTTGGCATCATCCTGGCCACCTCAGATCGGATAAAATCAGACATTCGCGCCTGCATATCCTCATGAATTTGTGACTACATTCTCGAATATACTTGTTCTTGCATCCACTCTTCCATTTGCTACACATGCGCCTGCAAGGGCTCTTGCATCTGCGCATCCAACCGCGCTTGTATTTCTTGCATCTGGCACTGTACATCATCTTGGCTCATCCAAGAGGACGAACCGGGTGAGATAGCCTGGATCAATGTGCCCGGGTACGTGATGTGTCGATGTATGCACCGGCCGCTGGACTGAGTCCTTACACCCGGTTCTTCTTGTTGACGCCCTCGATCTCTAGATAGATATGCGTCTCATCCACGTCATCCATGCTCGCATCTTGACCCTCTTCGATTTGTGGCTGGGATGAAGAAGCAATCCTCTGGGCGATCGCTTCGTACAATAACCGATGAAAACATACTAGTTAGGTACAAAATATGTATCATAACATAAATTTAATTTACGAAATACCGTCATCTTCTTCTCCCTTGAGTTACTAGGACAATCTTCTCCTTGTCCTTCCTCGACGTGTGTGTGAGGGTATACAGATCGGTAGCCGTCGGAGTGCGACCGAGCTCCTGGTCTACAAAAAACAATACAAATTAATTATTAGTGTGACAGAAAATTAATAAACTTCATTATACGAATCGAAAACATAAAGTTAACAATCAAACGATGATGTCGTAATAACCCATGAAGGAACGTGAGCCTCCCGTGTGGCGCACCAATCAGTGCCCTCACCCTCATGCTCGCTCATGCGATTGGCATGAGCAATGCGAGACTTCTTCTTCTCTTCCTCCGAGTCCCAGAAAGCCTTCTAGGCGACCCAAACGTCCTCGCTCACAGAGTGATGTGGTGTTCCAGACGTCCTCATCTTGTGAATGACGTCCTTGTACCTGTGAAACAAAAATAATTAAAAATTACAAAGTAAGCTAATAAGTCATTTCAAATGTAGTGATTTGCAACTTACCTGCTACCCCTCATTTCTCGTGAAGACATAATAGATGTAGTCCTTGCTGTACTCGAACTCATCCCAGAAATATTCTTTCTGGAAACCATAAAAAACATGCATGTTTCACTTTGCATTTGTACATTAATGTAATTGTGAAGCTAAAAATGGGTAAGAATTACCTTGAATTCCTGCCAGTAGTAGTCCATCTCCTTAGACGATAGAAACCGCCATGCGCTACCAGACCTGAAGAAACATTTCCGGAAGATCTCCCGCATAGAACGGGAGACTAGTCCGGACGGGAGGAGCATCGCCTCGCTGGGGTCTGGATGGACAAATACTCTCCCACTGACATCCAATGGTGCCGATGGAGTATTAGAAGCGGTACCGGCCTGAGTTGGCTCAGCCTCGGGAACGACTCCCAAGGCCGATGTGCTAGCCCGTCCACGGGCACGGCCTCGACCACGGACGCGCCTACGACTGGCTCCTGTCTAGTCACCACTAGATCCTTTTCCTCTCATTTCTTCAACCATATTATTAAAATGGAAAGAACCAACCATAATTAATAACTTAATATATTATGATGTCGAAAGTGAACTACATCTAATTAAGTACTGAACACTAATGAATAATATACATATAACGAACAACCTATACATAACACATTTACTTCATTTTAGTTCATCTTCCTCTTCCTCTTCCTCTTCCCCTTCCCCTTCCCCTTCCTCTTCCTTGTCGTCGGATGATGAAAAGACAACTTCTGGTTCTTAGACGGGACGAATGTGCAACGCATCTTCATCAACTTCTTCATTCTGATTAGCTAAGTTTGTGGGATCTTCATCTGTTTCGAAGATAAGAGGATTTTCTTCGATGTCGTCTTGGAAGGCCCGGACGACTGTCTCTGGCATGTCAAGCTCTGACCTTGCCTTAATCTTGCATACTGCCCACCACTTTACTTTATCCCGTCTTTTTCTTGGATATGGCAAGTACTGAACTTGGTCGACGTGTTGTGCCAAGATGAACGATTCATACTTATTGTATCTCCGTCTATGATTAACTTCCACCAAGTTGTATCGAGTGTTAGTGTGTGTGCCACTATCTGTGGGATCAAACCACTCACATTTGAATATGACGGTCTTCTTTATTGGTAGAGATGGATGCTCTAACTCAATTATGCCAGTCAACACCCCATAAAAGTCATTTTCTCCCTCGACATATTGTGTTCCCCTTACGCAAACACGCTATTCATTGTAAGCTTGTCTTGCTTGTATTCTTAAGTTAGGAACTTGAAACCGTTCACATAGTACCCTTTATATGTGTCAACCGTTCGACACGATCCCTTTGCAAGGCTCATCATGAAGGGATTGGTACAGATAGTTGGATCTTTGACCTGTAGTTCAAGTAGACAGTTGTAAGAGTTCCAACACTTTGTAATAATCATTATAAACGAATCTCATAAGTACTTACATGAGATTCGAACCAAGAGGCGAAATAAATCTCAAACCTCCTTTCAATTTCTGTCTCATTTATACCATGGTTCCTTTTGCGCAACTTGACCACGAAAGCAATTTAAAAGGAAAACACCCAAATTAGATCACAGTTGTAGAGTTGAATTGTATATAGCACTTTATAACAACGTAACCCTTACTTTATGTGGGCTTCAATTTCAGGACAGTTCAGAAGAACATAGGTACTAGCAGTAATAATTTTTTCATCATCAAGATATCTCTGGGTGCTACCATGTAGCAGCCTTCCCTTCGGTTTGAAGATTGAAAGTCGTTCGACATTATCATTGACGTCCATATCACAAGTTTCATTTCTTCTCAACCGCTCGGGTAACTGCGGATCACCTTTAGTGAAATAATACGATGCAAATTTCGCGATTTGTTCTTGCAAATATCCGCTGCTAATGCTTCCTTCCACCCTGCCTTTATTGCTGACATTTTTCTTCAACTTCCTCAAATATCTGTTTTTGGAGTCTATTAGTTATAAATAGATAAAAGAATGGGTGGAGAAACAACAATTGTAGGATCAATACCTTTCAAATGGATACATCCATCGATACTGAACTGGTCCTGCCATCATCGCCTCGTAAGGAAGATGCAAGGAGAGATGCTCCATAGAGTCGAAAAAACTGGGCGGGAAATACGTTCCAACTTGCAAAGTATTTTGGGGATTTCACGATCTAGATGTTGCATGTCTTCTTCTGTCAATGAGGTGGAAGTTAACTCCTTGAAGAAGATACCCAACTCCGTTAATGACTACCACACATCTTTGGGTAAAAGCTCTTGAAGAGCAACTGGAAAAAGTCGTTGCATAAAAACATGACAGTCATGACTCTTCATCCCATGCATTTTCAGATTTTTTGGATCGACACATCTGGACAAGTTGGACACGTACCCATCTGGAAACTTTATTTTCTGTATCCACTCAAGCAAGACTCTTTTTGAATCCCTATCCAATGCGTACTTGGCCTTCGGAAACTTCCCAGTCGCATTATCTTTAGCTAGCTCAGGTCGATAACATATGTCATTCAGTTCTTTCCTAGATTTTCACTGTCTTTTGTTTTCCCCGGGAGATTGAGCACGATATTGAAAACATTATCGAAAACATTTTTCTCAATATGCATGACATCTAAGTTATGCCAAATGACATTCGTACTCCAGTAAGGGAAATTCCAAAAGATTCTTTTCTTATTCCATCCATGTTTTTTGGACAGTAAAGCATTATGATGTTCCGCCCCAGGTTCATATGACTTCTTAAACCCAAACGATCCAGCTCAGCTAACATTTCAGCTCCAGTTCTCACCCCCGTAAGCCTTTTGCGCTCTTGTCTGCCCTTACGAAAATCAGTGACATTTTTGGGAAATGAATGCCGCAGATGCAAAAACTTTGGAGAGAAATCAAACCACGACTGTTTACCACTCTTGGGCAGCGTGAATGCATCTGTCTCTTCCATGCAATAAGTGCAAGCTTGTCTACCAGCAGTGCTCCATCCAGACAACATAGAATATGAGGGGAAATAAACAATTGTCCACAAAAGAGTCGCTTTCAGCTGGAAATTCTGTCATTTATGAACATTGTATGTTGTGACTCCACACACCCACAATTGGTTTAACTTTGCAATCAACGGTTGTAGAAATATGTCCATTTGTTGCTTCGAATTTCTAGGACCTGGGACCAAAACCGTCAAAAACATAAACTCATCCTTCATGCACATGCCTGGGGGGAGATTGTAAGGTGTTAGGATGACCAGCCATGATGAATATTGCTGCCCGAAGTTGGTGAATGGCTGAAACCCATCGGAACATAAGCCTAATCTGATATTTCTGACTTCATCGGCGAAATCGGAATGCAACTCACTAAAACGTTTCCACGTCGGAGAGTCGGACGGGTGACACATCTTGTCACCAACCATTTGATGGTCAGCGTGCCACGTCATATGCTGGACAGTTGCTTTCGAAGCATACAATCTCTATAGCCTTGGAGTTATTGGAAAATAAAACATTTTCCGATACCAAACTCTAGCCTTTCTTCTTTTGATTTGCCTTGCGTCACAGGTTTCCACCGCTTGACCACATACTTTGCATTCCGTTCTATCTGCATCTTCCTTCCCCAATAAAGCATACAATTTTGGCGAAAACAGTCAATGACCTCAACCGGCAACCCCAAACCCTTAACCAGCTTCTTTATGTTAGCAAAATTTGTTGGCATCTTGCTGTCCTCCAAGAGGAGTTCTTGTATGAATTCGCACATGTCGTCCATTAACCTTATTGAATTCTGATAACGACACTTGATATCCATTATTTTAGCAGATGCAGAAAACGGGGAGTGCCTGTTGTTACCAGGCCATATTTTTTGTTCGACCGCTCTCATCATATCGATTTTTTTTTGTGATTCAGCATTCAGGGGCTCATCTTCCTGGAAGACTACTTCGGACCAGCAGCATCATGTATCATTCTATGACCGGATGCGAACTCAGCCCCCTCGACATCATTCTCCGGTACGACATGCTGTTGTCCTCCGTGATTCAACACGGTCCCCTCGCCATGAAACACCCATACATGGTAATCTTTTACAAACCCATTATTCAAAATATGAAATTCTACATCATCGGTATTGCGGTAGCTTTATTTCTACAAGCATACTTAGAACAAGGGCATTTAATCTTCACTCCACTCATACAAGCTGGATGACCTAGGACAAACTGGATAAACTCTTTCACTTTTTCGGGAAATCCGGGGGTTAGCAACCCCCTCGTGATCCTCCGATACATCCAACTACGGTCTTGATTCATCTCTATAGCACGTTTAATTAGATGACGATTCACATCTAATCGCATTTATTATCTTAGTAACACCTTCTCTAATTTATTTTATTGTGTTACATGTATACCTAGAATTAGGATTAATCCTATTTCTCATTTCTTATATAATCCTAAATCCACATCTTTCTCTAAATAATTTTATATAATTCTAATTCATGATTATATCCATATAACCCTAAATCCACAATTCTATATAATTCAAAATTCATATAATATTTAATAATTTTCAACATTGTCGTATATATAACCCTAAATTCACAACTAAAGCCATAATAATTTTAATATAATCCACAATTCTATGTAGAATTCTAAATACACAATTCAATATAATCCACAACATAAAAAATTAAATATCTATATAATTCTAAATCCACAATTCTATGTATAATTCTTTATTATTTTATTTCCCAAAAAATTCTATATAATTTCTAAGAATTCTTAAAGAATTATATATAATTCCTAAAAGATTCTATATAATTTCTAAAAAATCTTAAATAATTCCTAAAAAAATCTATAAAATTCTAATAAACACTATATAATTCTATTAAATTCATAAATAACTCTATAGAATTCCTAAAAAATTCTATTTAATTCTAAAAAAAATATATAATTCCTAATTTTTTTTATATAAATTATATACTTCATAACTAATTCTATATAATTCCTAAACAATTCTAAGCTATTTATACAACAATTCTAAACAATATAATACAATTTAATTCTAAAACCTATATCTAAACATTTGTAAATTCATATAACAAATTTAAATAAAAAAATTAAAAACCTGGGCGATTCTGACAAAGCTGGGGAGACTGGCGGGCGATTCCGATGACGGGGCTGCGGGGCTAGCTGCGGGGCTGTCGATTCCGACGACGGGGCTGTAGGGCTAGCTGCGGGGCTGTCGATTCCGACTCCTCAGAGGGCAATGGGGCGGGACTGCGGCTGGGATGAGAGTGGAGAGGGCGGCGGGACTGCGGTGGCGGGACTGCGGCTAGGATGACAGAGGAGAGGAGAGGGCGGTGCGGCAGGACAACGGGGCTAGAGGAAGGGAGAGGAAGCTTGGAAGAGAAGAGGAAGCTTGGTGAGGAAGAGAGGGGAGTCTGCGCAAATGGAGAGAAAGAGAGGTCTCAAAGAAGGGAATAGGAGAGGTCGAAGCTTGGCGGCGCAAATAAAAGAAGTCTGCGCGATTTTATAGTAGAAGAAAGGTTAGCGATGGATTACTGTCGCTAACCATTTGACCGCCAAATATAAAAATTTTCATTAAAAAGTTTGGCGGTCAAACCCATTAGCGACAGAAAATGTGGATATATTGGTAGGATATCTACTGCCAACATTAGCGACGGAATACCGTCGCTAATGTATACATCCGCACATTAGTGCCCATTTGCAACGGTATTCCGTCGCTAATCTTGGCGGTAATGTGGAAGTATTTGGCGGGATATGTACCACCACTATTAGCGACGGTAATAGTCGCTAATGCTGGGAGGTAGGCATTAGCTATCATTAGAGGCGGAATTCTATCGCTATAGGGGCTTTTGATGTAAGGGATGGATATTAGCGACGGGTCACCGTCGCCAATACTTATTATTTGGCTCCACCCACTACCGCAAAAAATAGCAACTGATTAACGACGGAATTCCGTTGCTAATCAAGGGGGTCTGAGATATTTGCGACAGTTGTACTAACTGTCGCTAAATCCGTCGCCAATTGAGAGAATTTGTGACGGAATTGGTATCCGTCTGTAATTCCGTCACTAAAATGGTGTTTTCGGTAGTGGTGTGCGTTGTGGATGACCGTCCGATGAGGAGAATGAACGACCGTGATCTATACGCACGTACGCATGTAATGACTAGTACTCATAGGATCCAGATTCTATTAGAATCACCAGAAAGAGAAAAACTCCGAATTATGATTGATATGTAAAAGATAAAAGTGTCTGCTTTCTCATGGAAGTGTTCAATACTGAAAAGAAACCTAGCACGAAATTATCCGAAACAAAATTAATTACAAAATTATTAAAATATTTTCTTCGGACACTAATCGAACTCAAACGCTTATTTTAATACCGGAAATATATAATAGTTATTCTGACACCGAACATCAGACTTTCGCAAATCTTATCACATTTATCCGCAACTCGATTTCGTGAACAATTCTAGCCGTGTGCCTTCTGAATTCCTATGTCATTTACTGTAGCTCTATTCTAATATATTATTTTATAAAATTTTGTATATGCATTTAAAGGTTTTGCTAAAATAATCAAATCACGAATAAAATACATAGTTGAAATCACTAAACGACAAATTGCACACGGTCGAAATCATGGACGATAAACATTTGCACACGCACAATTTCAAATAGTTCTCATTCTCTACTTACTCATCCTTCTTGATCCATTCCCCCAAAGCTTAATAAGAAGTTAGATAAACATCACAAAAGTCAAATGTTACATGAGTAGCACAAACAAGTACTGACTTCTTCATCAATTCAAAGAAGAAGAAGACAATGTTTGAAAGCTCTCATACACATCAATCCATAAAAAACAAGTCATTACGTGTGTAGCACCAACACACACACTACGAATGCTATACTTATGATCCTTAGCTTCATGCTTTTGTTGCTTCCTATCTTCGCTGATCCACCTGAAATTATATATATATGTTCACCAGATATATAGGTAATCTATGCAGTAGGGACTAGGGAGATTGACACTAACACGAAAATAACGACATAAACATAGAGAAATAAAACATAATGAGACATAATGATGCTTTTAATATTAAGTCACGCTTCTCTATGTTAGAGTTTTGAATATTAATATTATAAATATATAATTAAAATTTAGTAAAGTCGAGCCAAATGAATGTTGGATGTTTTTTTTGTCACTTGACGGTTAGAGGGTGGACGGACCACATTGACTTAAAGGAAAGTGTGAGAAAAAGTAATTGAAAGATACAGGAAGAATGACATTCTTAGTTAGATTTAAAATTATAGAGATATTATGCATTTTTATCAATATGTTCTATTATATGTCCAAATGTATCTTGACACGTGTTCTAAGTGTGCTACTGTGCCCGACACGTAAACCTGATAAAAGCTGACCCGACCTGAAAAACCGACCCGACATGCTTCTGGGTCATACAAACCCGACCTGTTTTTCCATGGAACCCGTTTTAACCTAACCCATTGATCCGATGAATTTCTAGGTCAAAGTATGACCGACCGATGACCCGAGTTCGACCCGCATAAAAATAAAGTAAAATAAAAAATTTATTTTTATTAAATAAATATTTTTATTAAATACTTATTTATTTTTATTTTTTTATTAAGAGTAAAAAAATACACGTTAACCGACCCGACATTAAACCCTCTATAAACCGGCCCATTGTAACCCGATAAAAGGTCGACCTAAAGTAACCCGACCGGACCGAAATAACCCGAACCTAAAACTCAGTAAGCCGAACCCGACGTGCGTAACCCGATTGCCAGGTATATTGACAATAAACATGTTGAATATAAACATGCCTCTTTCTACAGATGTATTCGTGCTTCAGAATATATAACTAATTCGTTATGTAACCAAGAAGTCAACATGTCGATCCGCGACAACAGATAAAAGATTTTGATTAGTTGCTTACCTGTAGGGGTGGACGATGAGGGTGGGGTAACAGTCACCTGATCAGTCTGTTGTGGCTCAGAGCTTACAGGTACATGAGGAGGAGGAGGCGCCGTCGGCGCTCCAGGTGTAAAATAGAAAAGGGCACCAGCGTTGTACATAACCTGACAGCTTGACGTGAAGGTATACAGTATAATGGGCCATTCCCCACAGCACGTCCTGGTCTCATTAAACGCCATGTCAAGACACGACTGACACTGTTGCCTGTTCAAGTCGGCCCCACACTGAACCAAAAAGTAAGCAGTCAACGGAATCAACGTCTCCACTGGCCTTTCCGCGGTGGCGAGCCCTCTCCCATTTGCCACCGCCTCTTTTATGAGCCCTCTTACCGTTTCATTTAACACCACAGAGAAGTTGTTGGGAGTCGTAAGATTGAACCGACTGAAGGAGTCAAGTATGAGATTGTTCTCTATAACTGCGTACAACGAGTCCTGTTTGTACTGCAGGGTACACTCGTTGTACCATACGATTGCTGCCTTAGCGTTAGAGCAGTTAAGGGCATTCTTAGATGCAGCCTCGACACACTGGGTACAGAAGTCGAGGCTGATGTCCCCACGGCAGTAGTACTGGCCGTAGACTGTACTGGAGCTGGTTCCTGTGCTGGTGTTGTGGAACAGTGCCGTGGAAGCGTGGTCTGCTAGATCGGAGAGGACGTTTTTGAGGCTGGTTTCGAACGGACTGTTTGTCCTGTAGCTACCGAAATCTTCGTTTCTGCAAAGTGTGGCTCTAAAGGTTGGAGATGAGGGTCGTTGTGACATAACTAATTGGCTTCCAAGCTGTAGGGATACAATCAAGACGATGACAAGTGTTGTTGTAGTGAATGTGGACATGGTGGTTTTGTTTGGATCGATAATGGTTTTTGATTAATCAACTTGCTTATTAGTGTAACGTATATATGAAGAGGAAGCAGTCGGAGTAATGATAAACGGTCAAACAAGATAAGTACGGCCCTTTGAACGGTCTGTTACTCTGTTTAGATTATACTTGTCTCCACGTACGTGCCATTTGAACTTAGAATCCGCTTGCGGGAGATTAATAATTTGCACGTTCCATTTGGACTTAAAATCAACTTAGAATTTCCTCAAAATACATACCATTCTGGAACGGATCGAATTGGATCGGAATAGATGGACTTTTTGATCTGGTTCGATATATCTACTTTTTTGAAAAGTTAGGACTGAGGATTAGACTGCACCGAGATGATTCAGTCATGTTCATATTTGGATCATAGTGGAACGGCGAATGTATTTCAATTATTTTGAACTTTTAATTTTAGCGAAAATTTATTGTTTTTATGTTTTTTTTTTGAAAAAATCGCTTTAAGAATAGGAAAGGAGAATATACAAATCGAGTTTATAAGTGTTAGTTAAAGGTGAACTGCCTTAAGGTTTCCTAAGCTTTGATGATAAAAAACTTATTATATAATCATATACATGAGTGTTGAAGTATTGTAGACTTGTATTCATGCAGCTTATAGATTAGCTTGACTAAGCAGAGAGTCGCTATCATAATCTGACGAGCTTAAGAGAGCCACTTCAAGAGTTGAAGTGAAGACAGGGTGTCACTGCCAGTGAGAAGGTGTCGCTTGAAGAGATAAAGTGCATCAGAGAAGCGAAAGGCAAAGCGCATGATATTTACTTCCCTCACAAAGCGTTAAGCGTGTCAGAGATCAAGAAACAACTTGCACAAGCTAACAAGCATGTGTTAAATGTGGATGAGCTGCGTCGATCAAGTTGCAAAGCAACTTGATATTAGCCCTACACATGTCGCTTGGGCAGAGCATGATCATCAAGTGGGATTAAGTCATTGATAAATCAAGAAAGAGAATCTTGATAACCAATCAGAGTGAAGAGATCAACCTTATGTGGCGAGGTAGATTCATTTGAAGATAGCGAGTGTTCTTCTCGTTTATAATAGGCTAGAGTATTAGGAATTTGTAAAGCTTTTCAATTTCCTTACTCTGTGAGTTGTTTATTAAGTGTAAAGTGCGATCTAAGATTGTGAGTGAGAGTTTAGACTAAGAGCTTTCCTTGTGAGAAAGAGAGAAAACACCAAGAGTGAAGAGTGTGTTGTTCTATTTTTCACTTTGTAAACTTTTACTTTCAACAATAGATCAACGTGAGTTTTATCGTAGATAGATCGTAAGATCAAATGTTCTCACGATTGGAACAAAGCTTGTGTCAATTCAACTGATTCTTGTTTCCTCTTAAAAGGACTAAGTAGTGCTTAAGCTTAGATCCTTCAAGAATCCGATCCAATAAAGAATTGATCAAGCTACTGCAACAATGACGAATGATAAGAGCAACAACAACAACTTCATGCGCGGTATCTCCCTCAATAAGCCTCACGTGCTCATGCCTGGAGAGCTCGAATGGTGGGTTCAAATGACAACCAACTACATCAAGTAGTCTGACTATCAATGGTGTATTCTCTAAATAGAGGTGATAGGGCTAAACCTACCCACAAGCATATGGGATCAATTGTAGCTTTTCAAGTGTCGTTCCCAGGAGGACAAAGTAGTATCTTTTGTAACTAAACTGGTAAGTTAAGTCTTAATAAGATAATTTGGTGATTATGCTACAAAAATGAGAAAACACAACTTTGGAAAGATATGTGAATGAGAAATATCTAGGATTAATGATCACCACAACAACTCCTTGGTAGATTACAAGATGCGTTTATCAAAGAATAACATGGACTTATTTGACGGTAAGCAATTAAATATATCTACTAATTCCTTTCAGAGAATAGTAGACGTATCTAAACTCCAAATAACAACCACTGTCGCGCAAAGTTAATCGAGCTTAGACTAATAAGCACTTAGAAACTAGATCTAGACCGGGTTAACATCCACTTCGTGCTGAGCTAAGTCCAACCTAACCTAGGTTTCTATGATTACTTAGATCTCCACAAGAACAAACAAGTCTATTCGGGTTCAATTGTAGGTAGTTCTAACATAAACAATCTCCTTTCAGACTCATGCCATGTCTAATTAAAATCTATAAGTATCTCCTTTCAGACTCAACCTAATAGAAATCTAAAAGATTATATCAATATCAATAAGAGCCCTACAATCAAATCAAACAAGAAACCATGCTATCAAAGTCAAACACAAGAAAAAAATCTACCAATTCATTGCTGGGATCATCCCAATCCTAGAAATATGGATTTAGCTATGCATAATGGGAGAAACAATCAAAAACATCATAAGAATAGAGAAATTCATAGATCTAGACGAGAATAAGAGAAATACTTGATTCAATATAGAGTAGAACACTCCAATCCTTGAGAATTCTTCAATAATCTCCAAAATGCAAGCTAGGGTTTTCAAAGTGGCTAAAGAGAGGTAGAGAGAGAGGTGGTTCTCAAAACAAGTCCTAAAATAAACTATTTATAACTCTCAAAAGGTAATACAAAAGTAACCCCCAAGAAGCCCAAAAGTTCCAAGGAAAAACACCAAAATTCGGAGAAGGCATGCCGAACTCGGGCCTGATACTCGGCCGAGTCACGGGCCAAGTATCCCTCTGAGACGTGCAGATCCTTGGATACTCGGGCGGATACTGGGCCGAGTATAAGGCCAAGTATCCCTCTGTTGGCCTCTCATCAAATGCAGCTCCGTCATGGCTCGTTCCCGTCCTTCCTTGAGCCCTTCTTCGTTAGGTTCCCGCCTTGCTAATTCTTTGACTCGAACACCATTCCATGGACGCTCATGATCTCCAAGGAAAACACCTCCAAAACACCTGAAATCATCAAACACAAGACTATACACCCACTCTACAAAAAACAAATGAAAATAGAATAAAACAAGACTAGATAGACGCAAAACGACTCTAGTAAGACGAAGTAAACATGACCTAAACTAGACTAAAATGCATGCTATCAAATTCCCCCAAGCTTGAACCTTGCTTGTCCCAAGCAAGAACACTTCAATGAATCCAAGTAATATACAAAGAGGTATCTATCCAAGTGGCATATGATCGATAATAACGAAAGATCAAACAGAAAACAAATTCCTTCCTACCATGCTTCTCAATCAATGACAAGAGTATATTAGTTCCTCAACTCTAGACCTCACCAGAATAATAGAACATGTCACTCACACTCATGTATTTAGGCATGTGTTTCACTCAATATCATATCTCAACTTTGAAGGTTAACTTCCATAAGCTTGCAACCAAATCTAGATCTCCACTGCTAGGCACAATGCAAAACACAATCATGAGACATACAATAGGGTTGTAATGGGGCCAAGGTACTTTGATAAGGAATGGATGAAAGTTTGGCCATGTGGTGCTAAATCCATGAGATATGAACTTCATATAAAAACAACACCAACTCAATTTATATTGCAATAAACTCAAATACACAACCCAACCCAAGATCTATCAAATTGTTTATTTTGTTGCTCCTTTTCTTCTCTTTCACTTATTTCCTTCCTTCTTTCTTTCTTTCTTCCTTTTTTTTTCGTTTTTTTCTCATCTTTTTGTATTTTCTTTCTTTCTTTTTAATGAAAAACAAGGGAGCAAATTGGATATAGACAACAAGATAACACTCTATAATCAAATATCATTATCCATCCCCATCATCTACCACCCCCCCAAGCTTGTCCCGCACCCACACAAAGAAATAGAAGTTCAATCCCCTAGATAGGTAGGATAACAAATATAAGCTCAGATTACTTTTGTGGAGCTACCAAAGAAAGGCTACAAGGCTCAAAGGGATACAAGAGGAGGATATCAATTCAAGGACAGTCAAGGATAATATGGGCTCATAAAAATAATGTCTCAATCAAATGTGATGCATTTTTAGTCCTATATGCAGTCTCAAAGAGATTCAGAAGCAAGTTCTAGAGATAACAAACAAAGAGAGTTCACTCATGAGAAATAAGAGGACTTTGCAATTGTAGTCCAATAAAGGCAAACAAGCTCACTAGGAACATTTATCTAGAATTTCGGTTCTAATGCATCTTAATCAAAGTCCACATGCTCAGGTCAATGTAAAAAGTGTGATCAATCATATCATCCTCATAAAATACTTGTAATATTAACAACTAAAGCATATTAAAAAGACTCTTAGTCAATGCACCATTATAAGAACTTACAAAGGAACATGCAGGGGAAAAGCGGTAACCGACATAAAAGTAAAAAAACAAAAAAAAAAATAAACGCAAAATGCAACACTAAGCAACCTACATGCAATGCAAAAAAAGAAAATACTCCCCTCCCCCAAGATTAAAACTAACATTGTCCCCAATGTATAATTAAAGAGCAAAAGGAAGAGAAAGTACTCACAATGAACTACTCTTGAGAAGGAGGTCGAGGAGGAGGTCGAACTTTAAGAGAACTCTCCCCTCATTAGGTAGACGGAGAAGATGGCCATGATCCCCTAGATCAAGGTCCCAATCAGAAGGTTGCATTATAGAAGTAGAAATCAAGGCCTCCTTCAACCTTAAATTGTATGGAAGTGTCTTCAACTACACTTTTTCTGCCTCTTGAATCTCCTCCATGTGGGAGACGTCTTCACTAGATAGGGTCTCAATAACGGTCTCAGGCACCTCACTACCAGATTCCAATTCTAAGAGCACATCAACAAGTAGCTCTAGATTGTCAGCTTCAGTCACACTCTCAGTCAAACAATTCTCCAACGGATCATCAATCAAAGTGGCCATCAAGGATTCTTGGGGTTGCTTTGTCAACCATAGAAACATCATCCTCAAAAGCTAGCTGCTTCACAACCATAGGAAGGTTAAATTCAATTTTCTCTTCCCCCAATATTGAAGGAGAGAACTCCCTGCTTCACATCAATTAGAGCACCTACGGTATCTAGGAAGGGTCGTCCCACTAGTATTGGAATGGGAGAATCAACAGGAATATCCAGGACAATGAAATCAATCGGTATATAGAATTTGCCGATCTGGATAGGAATGTCCTCCAAAATACCAACCGGACGTGTTATAGATCTATCGGCCATGAGTAAGACCATCTTCACCGGTCTAGGCTTTCCTAAATCAAGGTTCTTGCATATGGATAGAGGAATGATGCTCACGCTAGCACCCAAATCACATAGGGCATGGTAGGTACTCCTCCCTTACCATAAAGCTGCCCGTATCTTCAAGCTTAAGTGGCAACTTGTTTGGATGAGAGCGCTACACTCTTGAATCAAAGAAACGGTGTGATAATCATCAAGGCTTCTCTTGTTGGATAGGATTTTCTTCAAGAACTTCACATAAGTTTGGATTTGCTTGAGAGATTTGGTGAAGGGAATGTTGATGCAAAGTTTCTTCAAAACCTTCACAAATTTACCAAATTGCTGATCCAGTTGAGCTTGAGCTCTCCTTTGTGCGAAAGGAAGAGGATGCTTGTAAGGTGGTGGTGGCACATACTTAGGCTCGTCCTTCTCCTCTTTCTCTTGAACCTTAGCTTCCTCGGGATCATCAATAGCAACACCTTTCTTCTTAAGATCTACCACCTTAGGATCTTTGAGTGGCCTTCCACTCCTCAAGGACACAACATTGATTTCCCCTCTTAGATTGGCCTCAGTTTGGCCTGAAAGATGACCATGGGGTCTAGGAGCATTCTTGGCATATTGAGCATGCAAGCTACCATGACTATCTAGTTTCTTGTTTATATTCTGTATCTCCTTCATAATCGGTTGAAGGGTATACTCATCAGATGGTTGAGAACGCTCTTGATGTTTTTGTGGTTGGGGTCTTGGTTGGAAACCAGGGGGGTGTCTCTGAGCAGCTTGATTTCCCCCAAGGGAAGTTAGGGTGATTCCTCCAATCGGGGTTAGAGGTGTTGGAATATTGGTCATTCCTAGGACCCCGATTAAAGTTATTCATGTAGTTCACTTCTCCTTGGGTTTCACCTTGAGCATTGAAACGTTGGCATGATGAAATAATGTGGTCACTCTCTCCACAAAACTGACAAACGACATTAGAGGTATCTTGAGAGAATGAACCAGCCCCATACTCTTTGGATTTTGGAACCGCCAAATTCAGCCTCTTGATCTCTTGTTGCAAAGCATCTATTTGATCTTGTTGGTGCGTCTCAGCATTCACCTCATACATCCCGGCCGCCTTCTTAGGAAGTGACCGAACATCACTATAATAATGAGAGTGTTGAGCGGTTTCCTCAATCAAATTCCATGCTTCCTCGACATCCATTGACATGATTCTACCTCCTGCTGAAGCATCAATAATAAGTCTGGTAGAACTGCCAACTGCATTATAGAAGACATGTAGCAAAGTCCACTTCTCTTGCCCGTGATGAGGGCACAACATCAACAACTCCTTGAACCTTTCCCAACCTTCATAAAGAGACTCAGCATCTTTCATCTGGAAGGCTAGAATCTGATTCCTCATCTCGGCTGTCTTCTTAGGAGGAAAATATTTGGTGAGAAATGCATTGGCTAACTCCTCCCAAGTGGTAACAGAGTCAAGAGATATGGCCTTATACCAAGCCTTTGCTCTATCTCGTAGAGAGAACGAGAATGTACGCAAGAACAGTGCATCTTGACTCACTTCATGTTCTTCACCATATCCATAAGCTCAGTGAAAGTGGCCAAATGTAGGTGTTGATTCTCAGACGACAAACCCCCAAACTGATTTTGTTGAACCATGTTGATCAAAGAGGGCTTGAGCTCGAAGTTACGAGCATGCACGGGAGGTCGAAACCACACTTGAAACTTGCCCTCGATGATTAGGTGTCACATAGTCACCTAAGGTCATACGTGGCTGATCCAGGGCGTTAATCGGCTAATCTTGATTTGCATTCCCAGACATCTCTTGTTCAATAAGATCACGTCGTTGTCTCCTTCTGAAGTGAAAAGCACGCTCAGGTAAGGGATCAAAGTCGTTGATATTATTAGCGCTTAGAACTCTTCTCATGATAAAGTAACAAACCTGAGATCAAAGACAAGAGAAAAGGATAAAATAACACAAGAGACTTAGTCGAACCATTTGTAGGATACAACTGATACTAGCTAATGTCCCCGACAACGACGCCAAAAACTTGATAGGGCTAAACTTACCCACAAGCGTATGAGATCAATTGTAGCTTTTCAAGTGTCGTTCCCACGAGAACAAAGTAGTATCTTTTGTAACTAAACTGTTAAGCTAAGTCTTAATAAGATAATTTGGTGATTATGCTATGAAAATGAGAAAACACAACTTTGGAAAGATATGTGAATGAGAAATATCTAGGATTAAGGATCACCACAACAACTCCTTGGTAGATTACAAGATACGTTTATCAAAGAATAACATGGAATTGTTTGACGGTAAGCAATCAAATATATCTACTAGTTTCTTTTAGACAATAGTAGACGTATCTAAACTCCAAATAACAACCACTGTCGTGCAAAGTTAATCGAGCTTAGACTAATAAGCACTTAGAAACTATATCTAGACCGGGTTAACATCCACTTTCGTGCTCAGCTAAGTCCAACCTAACCTAGGTTTCTATGATTACTTAGATCTCCACAAGAACAAACAAGTCTATTCGGGTTCAATTGTAGGTAGTTCTAACATAAACAATATCCTTTCAGACTCATGCCATGTCTAATTGAAATCTATAGGTATCTCCTTTCAGACTCAACCTAATAGAAATCTAAAAGATTATCTCAATCTCAATAAGAGCCCTAGAATCAAATCAAACAAGAAACCATGCTATAAAAGTCAAACACAAGAACAAAATCTACCAATTCATTGTTGGGATCATCCCAATCCTAGAAATATGGATTTAGCTACTCATAATGGGAGAAACAGAAAATAATGCATGTGCAACATGAAACATGCAGTGACACATAGAAACAAGAGAAAGTAAAAACCCCCTAGAGAAGTCGTTCCTCCTCCCGTACTGGTGGTGCGCACTAGCGCCTCCGATTAGTTCCTCCGGCGTGCCGGCGGGCGGCGTGAGACTTTCGTCTAGGGATCCTCATTGTTCGCTGTTCGTATGGCTTTGATCGACGCATCGGGTACCGTCCTTAGCACGGAATCATCTATTAACCCTAATGAGACTAGGGTTTCTCCAATAACCCGCAACACGGAATCATCCAATAACCCTAACACTATTGCATCTACAACCGTCGCTCTCCCCCCTATGTGCACTCGAAAACATTGATTTGGAGGATTGTGTTGTGTCCAAATTTTCTTATGAGGAAGTGCAAAAAGAACGTGTTGAGCAGAACTTTGTGTTGCTTGGAGGGATTATGGGACCCTCTACTACTATATAAGAGATGGAGGAATTCATCAACGTCAATTGGGCAGATCATCGTCCAAAGGTTAGCGTTCGGAAAAATGGAATTTGGTTGTTTCGATTTAATTCTTATGGGGATAGAGATTTCGTTCTAGATAATGGCCCATGGTTCTTTAATGGTCGATTTCTGATTGTTTTAACCCCATGGGAGGAAGGTATGACCTACACTTGGAATAGCTTTGAATCTGTCCCGACATGGATACAACTCCGTAAGTTGCATCCTCGGTTCCATTCGCCGCATATGCTAAGTGTGATTGCTAGTATGTTTGGCACGGCTACCACTATGGATGAAGATATGAGAGCGCAAAAACGGGAAGATTATGCACGGTTACTAGTGCAATTATCTCCTTCTGACATACTCAAAGAGTGTATTGTTTTGAAAGATCCGTCGGGCAAGATCTATAGGCAGCGGGTCTGGTTTGAATGGGTACCGTGGGTTTGCTCTACTTGCGCCTCATTTGGTCATGAAACTTGAAGATGTAGGGCTCATAAACATGATTCTTCCCTTCCTGCTAATGATTCTGTGCTGGATGAGCAGGTTGTAAAAGATCAGAATGTAGACAGTGATAATCATGGTTTGCCAAGTAAGGAGCCGGTCCAGATAGAAAATGCTATGGTGCCGACTATTCCTCACTCTACTAGTCAGTACTCAGTGCCGGTTTCTCGCCCTGGGAAGCATCCAGATGAGGCTCCTAATCAGATGTCCTCGGTTAATGGTTTAGGTTCGGTGAAGGGCAATTTGCATCATCAGCCTCCTGCTCCTAATCCTGACCCTAAGAAACCTCCTCCACCGAGATATAGGCATAAGAAAGTTAAGGGATCGCATCCTCAGGCAGTTCGTATTCTTAGAAGTAGCAGCGCCTCTACCGAGGGTACTCGCAATGTTTGAAATCTCAATTGCTGCCTGGAACTCTAGGGGGTGCAACTCTGCCTCTAGAGCGAGGCTTCTCATAGAGTTTGCTAGGCGGAATAATCTTGATATGATGGGTATTTTGGAATCAAAGATTGATGCAGATAAAGAATCTCTTGTTTGTCGCCGGCTACTTCCAGGTTGGTAGTAAATCACCAACATCACTAGTTCTTGCAAGGGTTGTATCTAGGTTGCCTAGGATGCTAATCTTGTTGATGTTCAGGTTGCCATGATTGACAGTCAGTTTATTCATTGTTTTGTTCAGAGAAGAGATCTTCAGACTTCCTTTACAGTTACATTCATCTATTCTCGTAATTGTAGTAGGCCGTGGTCTCTCCTTTGGGATACTCTGCGTAGCCTGAGCGCGTCGATTACTGGTCCATGGACTCTTATGGGGGATTATAATTGCATTGCTAATGTTTCTGAGAAGCTACATTTCAGTAATTGTCTCCACTCATCTGATTCTGATTTCTGCCTTAATCTTGCAGACCTTTCTCTTGATGATCATCAATTTTCTGGAACTAAATACACTTGGAGCAATCAACAAATGGGCACTGATCGAATTGCTTGTAAGCTTGATCGAGTCCTCAGTAATGATCAATGGCACTCATCTTTTCCGAACTCACATGTTTTCTTTGCCGACCCTAGCTTTTCAGACCACTCTTCGGGCATTCTTTGGGTTAATCCCACTTCACGGCAAAAGAAGATACCTTTCAAATTCTGGAACTTTTGGAAGGAAGAAGATGATTTCAAAGATCTTACTCAGACGGATTGGTCGGCTCCTGAATCTGGAAATCCTCAGTACGTGGTTGCTTCGAAACTAAAACATGTCAAGCGGGCTTTAAAGATGTGGCAGTGGGGCCATTGCCGGAAGCTCGAATTAATGGTGGACGATTGTTCGGAGATATTGAAGAGCGCCAATGAGAGGCTTCAAACTGATTTCATCAATGAGGCAATTCAGAAGGAAGTTCAGGAAGCCAAAGCTGAACTTGACAAAAGGATCTCTCCACTCCACAACTTCATTGCTCAAAAAACCAAGGTGGAATAGCTTACGCTCGAAGAGGAAAATTCTGCTGCATTTTACAATGGTCTTCGTTCTATTCCAGGTAAGAATTCTGTTTTTACCATGTGTAATGCCGCTGGGGAGGTTCTAAATTTACGTGTAGTTATTGCGGATGAGATTATTCAAATTTTCAAAGGGCTGTCTGGGTCTGCTCCGCCTCCATCCACTCCTAATTTCGCAGATCTTGAGGGCCCGAAGATCAGTCCGGTCGATCACGCTGAGTTGTGTAGGGCTGTTACCGCGCTGGAAATCAAAGATGCATTTGTTGGTATTGGCAATATAAAATCACCAGGGCCGGATGGTTTCGATAGTGTCTTCTTCAAGAACTGTTGGGATATTGTTAGTGAGGATGTTTGTGCTGCAACCTCTGACTTCTTTCGCAGATTTCGTATCCTAAGACAGATGAATGCCACGTTTATTAATCTCATTCTTAAGGTGGATGCGCCCTTATTTGTGAGTGAGTTTAGACCGATTGCCTGCTGTAATACCATGCTGAAAGCCATTTCCAAGATTCTGGTGGGACGCATGAGACCTTATCTTGATTCCATTATCTCCAAGAATCAGGGTGCTTTTGTTCCTAATCGTCGTATCCAGGACAATATTGCTCTAGCGCAGGATCTTATTCGTGACTATGAGAGTAAGTTCTCGTCTCCTAGATGATTCATCTGATTGACCTAAGGAAGGCGTTTGATTGTGTTAGCTGGACTTTCTTACGATCTACCTTGGAGTACTTTGAGTTTCTCCATCAGATGGTCATCAGGATCATGGAGTGTGTCACCACACCTTCTTATTCAGTTCTTATTGTTAGGTCAATCTAGTATTGCTTTACCTCAGTTTCTCTAGTTTTAATGATAATAAACACTTGCTTTTAACATCTACATTGAGTTTACTCAGTACAGGTACTTGGGAAGCGTATGGAGTGGAGCAGAGCACGGAAAGCAAGTCGCGATGATCAGGAGCAGGTCGCTATGCAAGAATCAGAGGTCGCGACTATATACAGAAGGTCACTTTAATGACAGAGAAGGTCGCGACAATCACAGACAAGTATTTGTCTAATATAAGATGTTGTAAAGTCTAAGCTGTAAAGACTTATCAACGACGAACACTAGTGCCAAGCATAGAAGATAGTCGTGAAAGCCATTGGAAGGTCGCTGCAGACGTTATACCATCAAAGCGACCTCAAGACTATAAGACGAAGCGAATTGCCTTCGGCACTTAGAAGATATGAAGATGTTAGAGCGTGTCTCTCACGTTCTATCAGATTTATTTAGATAAGAAGTGATACAAGTATCTAGCCAAACATTATCTTTTAGCATAATTTTATCTTTTAAGTTGAGTATCTATCTTCTATAACTAGAAGATTTAGTTGTTATGATTTAGATTTTATCTTTCATTAGTTAGTAGATTCGATAGACCGGATGTTAGATGGTCTATATATATTAGAGATAGAATTTCGTCATGTGTTGACGAAGAGAGGCAAAACCAGGCATTTGTGAACGTGAAAGAGAGGTTAGTATAGTTGCTTCATAGATCTAGCTTGCTTAGAAGTTTCTTGTGTATGAAACTATACTGTAACTAGGATTGGAAAGCAATATACAAGTTTGTTTGCAGAACACTGTGTCATTAAGTTTATTTCCGCACATTAAAGATCCTCAAGATCAAACAAAGTTAACTTAAAGACCTCAAGGTCGCTGCCGTCGCGACCTAAGTAAAGATCAACGATCCTACAATTGGTATCAGAGCAGGAACCGTTCTGTAATCAACCATGTCTTCCTCGACTCCAACTCACGGACAAACTCTCAACAAGCCACCTCTACTAAAGGAAGGCGAACTCGACTGGTGGATCGAAATGCACAAGACTTGGATCAAGAAGATGGACGCTCAATGCTGGAACGTCATCGAATTAGGAGATGAAGAAATCCCTGAAGATATCACCAGAAGCGCAATGGACGCTGCCTACTACAGGAAGATTGAAGTTAATGCCAAAGCTCGCCATAGGATCTTCGTCGGCCTACAACGCCATGATGTTGACAAGGTAAAAAGTCTCTCTACTGCCAGGGAAATCTGGGATACAATCATAGTCATTCACAGAGGAAGTGAAGACATGAAGCACAACAGGAAATTCGTGTTACAACGCGAGTTTCATGCCTTCAGACAACTTGAGAATGAAAGCGTCCTTGATTGCCAGTTGCGATTCTTCGTGCTCACAAATAAGCTAACCGCTGCTGGCCACATCATCCCACAGTATGAGAAGACACTCGCTGTCATACACGCTATGAGCGACAAATTTGAAATGGCTAGGAGTATAGCCTTAATGTCTAGAGAAATCAAAGCTCTTCCAGTAGCCAAGATCTTTGGGAAGTTCTATGATCAAGAACAAGGCGACAAGCTGAGATCTTTGTCAAGAGGAAGCGACACAAAACAAGTCGCTTTGAAGCTGCCAAAAGTTCTAGACAGGATGGAGAACCAAGACGAAGAAGAAGATGATGATAAAGGCGTAGTCTTAATGACCAAGATGGTCAAGCGATTCTTAAAAAACAAGAAAGGAACCTTACCCTCCTCATTTGACCCCCAACGCGACCTCAGCAGCTACACCTGCTACAATTTCCAGCAAAAGGGACATCTAGCAAGAGACTGCACCAAGCCAAAGGTTGAGCAATCTGAAAAGAAGGCACTCATGACCACTTCTGCATGGGGAGATGATGATGATGATGCAGACTTACATGAAGGGTTCACCGGCTTATGTCTAATGGCTGGAGAACAAAGTTCTGAAGACTCCGAGGTATCAATCTCACTCCCTAATAGCTTCACTAAAAAGATTCACATGCTTGATAAACCTGATTTAATCAATATAATTCTAGGAATAATAGAAGAGAGCGAGCGACTACAAACTGAAAATGATAGCTATGAAAAGGAAATAGAAGATCTTCATGCTGAATGTTTAGATTTATCTACTAGGCTAGCAAATAAAGAGATAGACTTTCAAAAGGCTAAAGAAACAACCTTGTTAACCAAGGAGTGCTTGGGCTGCAAAGGTAAAGCGCTTACTAAAGCGTCTACACAAGCACCCACTCCTGTTTCTATGGCAAGCGAAAGCCTACTTGAAACTAATGACCTAATAAAAAGGGTCATCCTTGATGTCGCTAGTATCGCATCCCTAATTGAAAAGCAATTAGTTAATCAAACAGTGTTTGTTAAAGCGAGAGGGCTTGGATATGAATCTGATGATAATGTTAAATCCTCATCCATGCATGAGAAATTAGCCAAGGAACTCGCTGAAAAGGCTGACGTGTTGGATAAGGCTCTTCAAGCTTGTAAAAGCAAGAATGAGTTCTTAGAAGACAAAGTGAAAGTCTTGGAAAACCCCAAACATAAGTCAAAATGGTATCATGGGGAAAAAGCTCATGCCATGTATGTATCACAAGCCCAAGGGACTCACGAGGTCAAGGGGTGCACCAAAAATGCGAAGCCCTTTAGACCAGGACGTGGAAAATATGGGCGAGTGATCTATTACGACTGGTGTAGATACTGTGGTTTCAATGGTCATACAATCTATAACTGTAAGAAGAAACATAAGGCTTGTGAACAAGCCTTATGTTTCTTCTTACAATGATGTTGCTCATGAACATGCATCATCGCGACCTCAGTACCAACACCAGCGACCTTCAAATCATACCAAGCGATATGATAATTATCACCAGCAACATCAGAACATTCATCAGACACATCAAACTCAAGAAAATCAACATGCTAAACCTAGACCAAAGAGTAAACAGAATGCTAGGATCAACTCTAATCATAATGAATCCTATGAAACTGCTCCCATGACCTTCAATATCATTCATGCTGATGGGACTCGCTCCAAAGCGACCCACGATACTAATTCACCCAGGAAAGCTGAGCTTCATTGGGTACCAAAAGTTTGAATTCTTCTTGCGTAGGTTGGAAGCGCTAAGGAACGATGGTAGTTAGACAATGGCTGCTCTTGCCACATGACATGCTTCAAAGAATATTGAATTAACTCATTGTATAACTGAAGAGAAAGTGGTGGATATCTTCACCAAAGCCTTGAACAAGGATCAATTTGTCAATCCAAGGCTCCTTCTGGGAATGATCCCCTTCACATAAGCGACCTACGTCTGTAAGTTCCCTCTACTCTGGCTAGAACTATCTGCTTATATATTGATATTGGGAACTTAGGACTCGCTTGAAATGACTGGCAAACTTTAGCATTAGCTTTAGTCTCTCGCATGCTCTGGTTGATGCCTTTGTGAAATAATTAGGTGAATCTTCGCGACTTTATAGATCTTGCTAGAAATTATGGACCTGCATGCTCTTCTTTGAAATCCTATGAACATAATCACATTGATCGCTTCTTAGCCCATTACAAAGCCCAACAAGATATGATATGTGATTATAAAGTGTCCCTAGCCTAATCTTGTGTAACGTTCCCTATGACCCTCATAGCTCACAACTGGGAATATCCACTTGATATTAAAGTCCTACCCTAATTTGCAAATTGCATATGCATATGTACTATTCTATGTGTTTTTTGTCCTTCAATTTTAAATGTATGCATGTGTCTACCCCACCTAGGACTGAGAGTGAATAGATTAGGACCTCTATGTTGCTAATTCTTAAACAGGTACGCGAGTTTTGGGTCTGTTGTGATATCGCTTGTGCTCTTTAGAGGTCGCTTTGTCGCTACAGGGTATCGCGCACCATATCTCAGTCGCTACCTTAGCGACCATACCTGGCATATCTTCAACGATGAGCAAGCCTCAACGGTAAGAAAAGTAAACTGAAGCGCCTGAAAATAAGCAGCTCAACGGCTAGGTCTGCAACAACGCACCTTGAAATTCACGAAAAGAAGCCGTTACCGCTCGCTTAAGAAAAGTAGCCGTTACCGCTCGCTTAAGAAAAGTAGCCGTTACCGCCCGCTTAAGAAAAGTAGCCGTTAGCGACCACCGACTATCCAAACCCTATAAATTCCTGACCCATTCACCCACATAATACCCTTTCGCGACCTTCTAAAATCATCATGCAGAACATCATCAATACGGTAAATTCCACGCACTTCCCGCTTCCCTACCCTCACATCATTAAGAATATTATGGTGCGTTTGGGACTGTATCGACCTGTGGATGAGCGACGTTGCACCCACATACTGACAGAGGAGCGCATTCGCCGCCTTCGCGACCTTCACGATCCAGAAAAAGCTACACCACCTTCTTCCCCAGTGAAGTTCAAAGTGACTTCCAGCAAGGGAAAAGGTAAAATGGACGAAGTCGCTGAAGACGCCCCTGCCTACCCCCTGCCAAGCTCTGAGCTGCCCATCGCACGCGATCTGATCGCCGCTTTCCTCCAGCAGCAGGTCACAAACGAGAAACTGCTGCAGTCAAATGAGAACATTCTGGACGTGCTACTAACAATCAATAAAAATGTGTGCGCGACTCATAAACTGATCAAGAGTAGGTGCACCCAGCTAGCTTGCCTGGTTGCTGGTCGCGGTCCAGATCCAATGTTATTTCAGTTTCTTCCCACTGAGCAACGCCAAGCCTATGAAAAGGCGTGGGCGGAGTACCACCAGTGGCCAGAGGAGGAGCGAGCTCGGGAAGAGGACGAAGCGGCCAAGGCAACGGTGGACGTGCCTCCAACACAAGAAGCACCAGCGACTACAGCTCCAGAACACCAAAAGGTCGCGACAGCCTCGGAACACGCTGATCCTGTTAACGAAGAAGCAACTTAGTTGTCTTTTTCTTTTTCATGTTCCGAGTCCTTTTTAGTCTCTTCCTTAGGTTAATCCAGCCAGTAGCTTTTTGGGTGTGTAGTCAAAATGAATATATAAGTATGCTTTGCTCGTTTTTCTCTACCTGCTCTATTATCTTGCCTAGTTATAACTTAGTTCCTTTCGCTTAGGCATCTTATCATCATTCCTCTAGAGAGTAGATCATGATAGCCGCCTTAGTTCCCTAATCATATATATGCATGACTTTTTCAATTATGTCAAAAGGGGGAATAGACCTGGCATACCGCTTGCTCAAGTCAGGGGGAACTATTACCATAAGAAGCGACCTATGGAAACACAAAGCGAGACTTGATCAAGGTAAAGTGTTACTTATCACTGCTTCTCTAAACTTGTTCATACATTAGAAGATTCAATAGTCTTCTAAACATGTTGCCTTAAATATATGCCATGTCTTATATAGTTTGTCATCATTAAAAAGGGGGAAATTGTTAGGTCAAGCTAGTAATGCTTTACCTCAGTTTCTCTAGTTTTAATGATAACAAACACTTGCTTTTAACATCTACATTGAGTTTACTCAGTACAGGTACTTGGGAAGCGTATGGAGTGGAGCAGAGCACGGAAAGCAAGTCGCGATGATCAGGAGCAGGTCGCTATGCATGAATCAGAGGTCACGACTATATACAGAAGGTCGCTTTAATGACAGGGAAGGTCGCGACAATCACATACAAGTATTTGTCTAATATAAGATGTTGTAAAGTCTAAGCTGTAAAGACTTATCAACGACGAACACTAGTGCCAAGCATAGAAGATAGTCGCGAAAGCCATTGGAAGGTCGCTGCAGACGTTATACCATCAAAGCGACCTCAAGACTATAAGACGAAGCGAATTGCCTTCGGCACTTAGAAGATATGAAGATGTTAGAGCGTGTCTCTCACGTTCTATTAGATTCATTTAGATACGAAGTGATACAAGTATCTAGCCAAACATTATCTTTTAGCATAATTTTATCTTTTAAGTTGAGTATCTATCTTCTATAACTAGAAGATTTAGTTGTTATGATTTAGATTTTATCTTTCATTAGTTAGTAGATTCGATAGACCAGATGTTAGATGGTCTATATATATTAGAGATAGCATTTCGTCATGTGTTGACGAAGAGAGGCGAAACCAGGCATTTGTGAACGTGAAAGAGAGGTTAGTATAGTTGCTTCATAGATCTAGCTTGCTTAGAAGTTTCTTGTGTATGAAACTATATTGTAACTAGGATTGGAAAGCAATATACAAGTTTGTTTGCAGAACACTGTGTCATTAAGTTTATTTCCGCACATTAAAGATCCTCAAGATCAAACAAAGTTAACTTAAAGACCTCAAGGTTGCTGCCGTCGCGACCTAAGTAAAGATCAACGATCCTACACTTATTAATGGTGAAGTGGAAGGATTTGTTCGGGGTGCTAGAGGTATGCGTCAGGGTGATCCGATCTCGCCGTTTCTCTTTGTGCTTGTGATGGAAATGTTTACTCGTCGTCTTCAAGCCGCTGCTGAAAACCGTGCTTTCGCATACCATCCCCGATGTAAGCAACTTCGCCTGACCTCCCTCTGCTTTGCTGATGATTTGCTTATTTTCTGCAAGCCGACTATCCCTACTATCCGCATCATTGACCGGGTTATCAAAGACTTTGGGGTTGAATCTGGCTTGAGTGTGAATTACTCTAAGTCTTGAATGTTTTTTGGTGGTGTTTCCGACGTGCATAAGCAGAACTGTGCTGATATTCTTGGGTTTGAATTTGGTCGGATGCCGGTAAGATATCTTGGTGCGCCCCTACACTCAAGACGTCTCCGACCAGGTGATTTTGCCCCTATTCTTAGCAAGCTGCAGAGTGCCATTGATAGTCGCCAGGCTCGACATCTTTCCTACCCGGGGCGCATGCAAGTCATTAAATCTGTCCTGGAAAGTGTTGTCGGTTTCTGGATGCAAGTAATTCTCTTCCCTAAATCGGTTCTAAGGCACGTGGAATCATTGTGCCGTTCTTATCTTTGGACTGGTGTTTCAAGAAAGAAACGTTCGCTGGTTGCCTGGAAGATCGTCTGTAGGGGCTTTGATTGCGGCGGATTAGGGTTCAAAGAGCTCCTTTCGTGGAACAAAACGCTCCTCTTCAAGCTCGCGGTAGTTCTTGATAGCGACAGAATGAGTGTTTGGAAAGATTGGGCGATGCGCAATCTTCTTAAAGGGGGGTGTATTTGGAGATGCCATAGTGCGGCTGGGTATTATGTACTTTGGAAATCGGTTCTGGTGGCTCGAGACGCGTTCCGTAATCAGTTTGCTGGGTAGTCTTTTCCGGTTGAGCGGCTGCTGAAGCCTGACGGCAGATTAGACTCTCTGAAAGCCTATAGCTATCTTGCCACGACTTATGATGTGGTTCCTTGGTGCGAGATTGTCTGGAAGGGTATCCATCCCCGGAAATGGGCGTTTACTAGCTGGTTACCAACTCGTGATCGGATTCCAACCAGAGAGTGGATGTTCCGATGGGGTGGAGTCGATTCTACCGTCTGTGCCCTGTGTAGTGCCGGCGTTGATTCTGCTACCCACCTTTGGTTCGAATGTGCGACTGTTAAGCGAATTCTGGACATTGTTTTCACTTGGCAAGAGATTCAGGTGAGGAAGACTTGCATTCGGGATTGGTGGAGTTGGTTCCTGGACAACCCAAAATGTTCCAATAACATCTATCCTTTTCGGCTTCTTTCTTTCATAGGAGTTATCTACTATAGCTGGAAACTGCGTAATGATGTAATTTTTAATGGTAAACATATTGATGCCGAGGGTGTGGGGAAAGAGATTATTAATGCTTGTAACTTTAGGATGATGCATAAAATCATGACGAACACTAGGAAGGGTAGAGATATGATGCGTAGACTAATTGGGAGTTGATGTACTTGTTTGTATTGCCCTAATGAAATTTCTTACCCCGTGGCTAAAAAAATGGAAGAAACAATCAAAAACATCATAAGAATAGAGAAATTCATAGATCTGGATGAGAATAAGAGAAATACTTGATTCAATCTAGAGTAGAAC
The DNA here is from genome assembly GCF_046119375.1 of Phyllobates terribilis. Taxonomy (NCBI): domain Eukaryota; kingdom Metazoa; phylum Chordata; class Amphibia; order Anura; family Dendrobatidae; genus Phyllobates; species Phyllobates terribilis. Next base: position 14,847 of record NW_027368697.1, on the reverse strand, counting down.
ACTCCAATCCTTGAGAATTCTTCAATAATCTCCAAAATGCAAGCTAGGTTTTCAAAGTGGCTAAAGAGAGGTAGAGAGAGAGGTGGTTCTCAAAACAAGTCCTAAAACAACCTATTTATAACTCTCAAAAGATAATACAAAAGTAATCCCCAAGAAGCCCAAAAGTTCCAAGGAAAAACACCAAAACTCGGAGAAGGCATGTCGAACTCGGGCCGAGTATCCCTATGAGACTTGGAGATCCTTGGATACTAGGGCGGATAATCGGCCAAGTATCCCTCTGTCACCTCTCGTCAAATGCAGCTCTGTCATGGCTCGTTCCCGTCCTTCCTTGAGCCCTTCTTCGTTAGGTTCCCGCCTTGCTAATTCTTTGACTCGAACACCATTCCATGGACGCTCATGATCTCCAAGGAAAACGCCTCTAAAACACCTGAAATCATCAAACACAAGAGTAGACACCGCAAACCAATGAAAATAGAGTAAAATGAGACTAGAAGACGCAAAACGACTCTAGTAAGATGAAATAAACATGACATAAACTAGACTAAAATGCATGCTATCAAGAGGCCATTTGACCACTGGGACACCAAAGAATGGACCACCATGGAGAAGAAAACCAAAGTGCATCAACTATCCTTAATTCTCTTACAAGAAAGGATGTTGACAAGGTAATGAGTATCCCCACCGCTAAGGATATGGACATTATCGACATGCACACTGGCAACAATGTTATGAAGAGCAACAAAAATTTAGAGCTCCAAAGTGAATTCCACTCCCTTAGGGTGGAAGACACTAAGACTATCTCTGATTCTCATTCAATATTCCAAGTCATGATTGATAAAAATGAATTTAGCTGGTGTAAAGGTAGAGAAATGAGAACAATCACTTGCTTTTATACATGGAGTGAACTACAAGTTTGATACTACCAGAAGAATAATGCTAATGTCAAAGGAAACTAAGGAGCTTCGATGCAAGTTCTTGCTGGGAAATTCCAAATTTAAGAGTTTGAGGACAATGAGCGAGCTAAATCGTCAAATGAGTCAAAAAGGCAATGCGCTTAAACTTATAAAGTCCTTAAGCGCATGGGGAATGAGGACTCCAATGACCAAGATGATGATATAGAAGTGACCATGATGACTAAAATAGTCAACAAGTTTCTATAGAACAAAGCATCATTCAAGAAAGACGCTCCCTAGAAGCACAATCTCAAAGATGTCACTTGCTATAACTTATAGCAAAAGGGACATCTAGCTAAGACTTGCCCAAATGAAAAGATGACAACGAGCTCCAATGACCCCAGTAAGGCATTCTTTACTATTTGAGATGACTCCGATGACGAGCTAGGGGAAGTATCTAGTCGCTGCTAAAAACTCAGATAATGACGAGCTTATGCAGGTATCATCAATCAAGCTTGAGATACTAAGTAAAGAGAACTTAATACTCATTCTCGAAGTATTAATAGAGGATAATGAGCTATTACAACAACATAATGAGAAATATATCACTAAGAATAATGATCTAGATTCTGAGGCTAATTAATTATCTAAGAAGCTGCATGATAAACCGTCCCAAATGACTAAATCTCATGAGAATTGTCAAGGAAAGAGCCAATAGCGAGTATTTGAGTCCACAATTAACAATAATTTTGAGTTAATTGTGAACAAGCTCAACACTCTCACCAAGTCTATCAATGAGAAGACTGTTAATCAAACAATCTCTGTCAAAGAGAGTACTGGTTTAGGGTATGATACTCATGTTGACATCTCCTCTTCTTCCATGGACCTTTTAACTAAGGAATTGACTGAAAAGATCAATTCTCTAGATAACAAGCTTCAATCTTCCAAGAGTAAGAATGAACATCTAGAAGAGAAGATAAGGGTGCTTGAGAAAGGACCAATAGAATCCAAGAAATGGTTTCATGGTGCTAATGCTCATAAAATGTATGAAGCAGGTTAAGAATCAAAATTCTGAGCCTGTTAAGCTTAAAAAGAAAGCACCATTTTGCAATGGTAAAGACAAATATGGCTATGTGAGGTATTAGCACCATTGTACATTCTGTGGAAACAATGGCACTCTCACTATGAGTGTAAGAAGAAGGAAGAGCTTAGAAAAAAGCCTTATAATCCACTCAAATAAAATCCTAACCAGATTATTGGCTTGAATGATCCTTCTTACTATGAACCTATAACTCCTCTTAAGTGAGCTACAACTTTTAGTAGTTCCATGACACCTTTAAGACTAATAAATCCAGGAAGGCTAAGCCTTGCTGAGTTCCAAAAGCTTGAGTGTCCTATTTGCAGGTTAAAATGAGAAGTTATGATAAATGATATATCAATTGTGGTTGCTCTTGCTACATGATTGGCAACCACAACACAATGCTCCTATTTCAAGCCATATAAGGAGGGAGCATCTCCTTCTGAGACAAGAAGAAGGGAAAATACTAAGGAAACAAGGAGGGAACATCACCCTTTTAGAAGTAGCGACTCACCCTTCAGATTAAGCAAGTCTCCCTTCATAGAACGCGAGTCTCCCTTTTGCTTCAACGAGACTCACAGCCAAAAAAGCGAGACCGGATACAGCTACAGCGGGACTTCTACAGCTCCATCGAAGTGTTCTCACTAATCAAGCTGAAGGAAGCACATCTTTCTCTAAATTTCCCAAGGACACAATTGATCAAAGGATTTCTTAGAGATCATGTGGAAAAGAAGAATATTCAGCTTACACATTGTAGAACTGAAGAGCAAATAGCAGACATCTTCACCAAATCCTTGAACAAATTACTTTTCTCCACCTAAGGCTTGTATTTGGAATGAACCCCCCCCCCCCCCTAAAGCTATCCCTTCAGGCACTGTAATTTTCCTCTAACTTTGACTAGAAATAGCTTCTTAGCACTATTTTGGGAACTCAGGAGTGATGTATGTCCCTAACCAACATATTATTATGTCTCTTGCATGATTATGTATTATATTTTTCAAAAGGCCTTAAATAGATTGTTTACTTGTTGTATTTAGCATGATAACTTGATCACCCTTTTGCATACTCTTCATTCTAATCCACAAAATAAGCATAGGGACCGCTCCTTAACCCATTACAAATCCTCCTAGAGATGATCTATGATTATCTGCTTCTCTTTAACCTGGCTACTATGTCACGCTTCCTAGATCCATAAGCCACACTAGGAGTACTTATAGTTAGCAACAAAACGCCATCCGTATTATGACATAAACATGGAGATAGCTTCTAAACCTATTGGATATTCCCCAAGAAATGATCCATGATTATACTATTGTCCTTAGCTTGACTCTTGTGTTCCACTCCCTATCCCCTTTAAGTCACAAATGAGAGTATTTACAGCGAGTGTCAAAAAGGCTACCCAATAATTTCTTTGAGTATTGTTCTATGCTTAAGCATATGTGACCTCGCTTTGCATAAACAATACCTATTTGATCCCGCTTCCTATGTCTCTTAAAACAGAACATAATTTCTAACGTTAGCCGTTACTGGGTAAACTTTGCATTTAGTGCATGGGAGGAAGAATGAGTTCCAACACAGACATTTTTTCTACGCGTAAGAGTTTAAAGCGAGACTGTTTATTAGATCAGCATGATAGGTCGCGCTACTCTTTGTGACCATTGCTTCAAAGAGACGTTGAAAGGGAAAATTGAGATTTGTTACCGTTTAAAATAGAGACGTTGATCGAGACTGGTTATAAAAGCAGAGGTACAGTGAACATCTCCTTACCACTTCCTTCTACTCCTCTCTCTCTCTCTCTCTCTTCATTCTTTTGACTCCCCCTCTCAACCCAAATGGCTTCCTCAAGCAAGCAAGCCGTTTAATTGTCCAGTGATGAGATAAAGATCTATTTGGCATTTAAGACCCAACATCCCACCATCGACCATTCTTCACCCCTAAGTCCACATGCCAAACACCTATCTCTGAAACACAACCCCAAACCCCCCTCTCCTAAACCCATTGCACCCACTATTAAGATGAAGTCTCCAATGATCGTGCTCTCCGACAAGACGACAATGAAAAAATCCCCCAACACAGAGAAGAAAGCTGAGGAGATGTCCATATCTGCTGCATCAACTCCACCAAAGCATAAAGAGAAGAAGCCGCTGTGGCAAGTAGACAAGCAAAAGGCTGAATTTGATAGCCTCTAACACAAACTTGGAACCCACCTCGTGAATTTACTAGTCTTAAGCACGAGAAATCCTCAGTCCGCGACAAAGAAGCACATGATGCATTTGATAGAGGATGACCTATCCGAGGAGGAGGAAGAAGGAGAAGAGGAAGAGGAGATTCCCCTTGCACTGCTAAAGAGGGCGCTTGCACTGTGCAAAAAGCAGCCAACATGACCATCTTTGAAGAGACCAAAAGTTGAGGTAACCTCCACAGCTAGCTCTGCTTCTCTGCCTCAAATGCAACATGGAATTGCTACAAGAGAAGTCCTCAATACCCTCATAGATGCTCCTTAAACGTGGAAATCATTGATGAAGGACTATACTAATTAGAGTGATGTGATGCGTCTACTCAATTTGAAAAGGTGCAACTAGCTTGAGCTAGCGCCCTCTCAAGAAGATTTGGAGATGGTGAAGTTATTCTAAAGTAACTTCATGGTTGGTGAGCTCGCTGATCCATCACTGCCAAGTGATAGGGTGCAGCTTAAATGGAATAAGCGCAACCATTACATCACCCTCGCTATGTTCACTGAAGCGAAACATCAAGGCCAATTTATTTGGTCAAATGTGCCTCGCGAGCTTCAAACTTCTAAGCTCGATATGAAGAAGAAGTTGCTAACTACTTTAACGTAAAGAACATTCTGCCACACCAAGACAAGCACGACACAGTCAACATAGGTGATCGAGTACTTATGGACAAAGTGCTAAAAGGAAAGTTGAAAGACATGCCTCAAATAATGTTCAAGCACACGTACACGTGAAAGATGTCCACAAATCGTGCTCTTCCATATCCACACTTTATCAAGAGGATAATGAAACAACTGAACTTGTACACCCCAAGCAAGGAAAAGATGTTCGACACAATGTTGACGGATGCGACAGTGTCCAATATCCACATGTATGGAAGCACTGAAGGAGCCTTAGAGTTTGATTTTCCTACTTCTCCTATAAGGTCGATCAAAGCAGATGAACAACCTATTGATCAAGCTGAAGCAATATACATAGTACAATGCACTATTAAAGTCTTTGCTGATTTAGTGATGATCAAGCTTGATAAGACGATCACTCAAAATGATAAGATCATTGAGTTGTTCAAGGAAAAGTCCCAGCGCGACTAAATCCTCCCTTAGCTCTCACGGCGGCGTCGTCTTAAGTTAGTTCGGCGGTCGCCGAAGTCGAACTCGTACTTTTCCTCTTCCTCACGGTGGCGGGCACCAAAGCAGTTTCGGCAGTCGCCGGTTTTGGAGTTGGCGTCTCAGGAGCGGCCACTACAAAGTGTGGGGCGGTCGCTGAATGGAGATTGCACTTTTCGGAATCGGCCTCGAGGCTTCGTCGGGCACCAAAGATGTTTCAACAATCGTCGCCGAAGCGGAACTTTGGCTCTTTCTCTTGTTCTAATTTCATCCGGACTCTAAATTGAATCCTCACTTTCTTCCTCCTCTTCAAAGACATCCTTTTCCAGCTTAATGACACTCACATTTCTTTCTGGTTTTTTCTCAGTTTGCGAAGGTAGACGACCCGTCGCTTGCTACTGAATCTTGCCAATGACTTTTACGATTTGGTTCATAGTTCTTGCAAGAGTACCCACACTTTCATTTATCTTAATAATACATGTGCTCACTTCCTTGAAGATCAGCATTACTCGCAGCTAGAGCTCTAATGATGTCGTCGTATGACTTTTGAGGTTGACGCCGATGGATTTAGCTGATTCTCTGTGTTATTCCACCGGAAATTGGATGGTTCCTCCAAGGAAGATTTCCTTGGTTATTGTACGGAGGACTTCCTTGTTGAAATCCCATAGCATTGACCTCTACTTGGAATGTCATACATGCGTCCGTAGGGTGGAGATTATCTCCTCAATCCTCACAAGCTTTCACTTATTGTGTCATGCCTCGGACCTTCAATCTCCTGATTTGTTCCTTTAGTAACACAACCACATCTGATTTGGGTTGCATGAAACTTGACACATTCCTCGTTAGCGAGCCTCGCTCGGTGTATTGTCTCGAGTCATCCGTAAGATTTGCAAATACCTTAATGGATGCTGTGTAGGTTAACCCCAAGATATTTCCTTAACACACATTGTTAACCATTCTGAGATCATCCTCTCGAAGACCGACATGTAAATATAAGACCATGTCATGGTCCTGGTAGTTGTGATATAGAAAAAAATTGATAAGCTTCTTGAATCTCTCAACATAGGCATACAGAGATTCTCCTGTTTCTTGCTCAATGTTGCATATTTGCTTCTTAAGTGCATTTGACTTGATGGAATGGAAGTACTTGGCCAAAAAAACAGCTTCTTTATATCAAGCTAATTAGTTACACTTCTCGGGGCTAGCGTGTGGTACCAGTCCTTTGCCGAATCCTTGAGGAAAAAACGAAAATGACCACATCTTCATTTGTTCCTCATCCACGTCCGAAGGTCGCCAGGTTGACACAGACCTTAATATATTCGTCCAAGTGCTGGATGGGATCCTCCATTGCTGTGCCGCTGAATTTGGGTAGTAGATGCACTACCCCAGTTTTCAATTCGAACTTCTTGCCATTTGGGAGGTTCGGTAGAGCTAAATCTCTTGTGGGAAATCCCAATTTAGGGGCTATTAAAGTCTCCAATGTGTTGTCTAACATTTGATTGTTTGCTTGAAATAAATCTCTGGCAATTCCTTTGCCTGATTCACATGTGTGCTCTCGTCTGAGACGATGGAATTCACGTTCAATTTCTACAATGACCGCAACAGGAGAAGAATTAGCAGAATGGGCGTGAACCATGTACATGGCTCACTCCTATGAAGTGTTATAAATTAAATGTAAACAATTATGTTGATATTTTATTGCTTCCCCGACAATAGCGCCAATTTGATAAACATGTTTTTGTCGGTCATTATTTAAGGATGCAAGCAAACACTACGCTATGAAAATTATATGAGATTAAGGTCTGTCCAATTTAATACCCAACTAACACTAAATACTACTATTGATTAAAATATAGCGGAAGAAAGGATCGAACCCACAAGAGACTATGAACTTGTTTGAATTTCATTTCAACACTTTTGATTATAAAAGGGGGGGGGGGGAGGTTTAATTTCTAAACTAGAAAATGATTAAAAAAATCGTGAATAATTATAGGGAAAGGTTCTTAGAAAATGATGTATTCATATTTAAATGATGGTAATGATCATAGTAAGTTCATAAAGTAAACAATATATTATATGGATCCTATTTCTATGCAACCAATATCTAGCACCTCAAACCAAGCATACTAAAACTACATAAATCATTAAATTACAATGAATGCCTATAGTTCAAACTAATGGAAGCATTAAAGTGAAGAACAACATGAAGTAGAAATAGAAATTGGCGTCTATTCCTAACATGCAATTCTCTACACAATTTCCTAGTCCAAACCACATCTAGAAACTGATACTTGCTTTGAAGAAATAGATTAAGACAAACAAATTAATCTACCCTAGCTTGTATAAAAGACTGATTTTAATCCTGGGTGATCAATCTAGAAATAAACTAACAATTCAATAGAAATAATCATTCAAGAGAGAAGAGATCAATTCATGCTATAAAATAAGAGAACAAACTCACATCAATCACCAAATAAATAATTCTACTACTTTGCTAAGAAATTAGGAGATTAGATCCTCATACTAATATTTACAATGAATTTTTGATGAAGAAGGATCAAAATACGCAAAACTGCCTCCAAATAATGTTTAAGAAAATAGAATTAGGCGACCGTCAGAAAGACGTCCGCAACTGCCAATAGTATATTGACCTGTTGGAGAGTGGATTCGAATATGAGCGCAAAGATCCAAACTACATCTGTCGAGAAGTTGGAGAAAGTAAAGAACTAAATTCCGGCGACCACTGGTCTGCATTTGGCGCCCGCCGCCAAGACAACAAGGAAAATTCTGAGCAAGACTTTGGTGACTGACGCACCCCTTTATGCGGACGCCGCCGAGACAATGATGAGATGCTACAACTCATTAATAGCGAGAATCAGAGCGATAGTATTTCACACCACTAGTTATGGTTCAAAAGTGATGATTCAAACGACGTCTACCATGAAGTAATACCACCCGTTGGTGGTCGTTACCATCCGATAGTTGTAAGAAGTGTCTCCGAGGGAAGCTGTCTGTCACATCTAGGCACCCGACATCAACCAATCGAGATCAGCGATGACACATCAGACAGTGATGACCGTGGATTCTCATGCCATTTGATGAGTAACAGTTATTACTAATGAGAACCCGAAGGGCGTTCAAAATGGGTTTCAAACTGATGATGAGACATTTCCAACCATTCTAAGTCGGATGAAGCTACTCTAAATCCACAAGGACATGTTCGAGGCGTTTAGCGACAATGATGAAAACACACCCTTCTAGGAGGAAATGAAAGCACACATGGTTGCTGCAAAAGTTCTAGAAGAGGTAGCAACAAGGAAAATAGAGCAAGAAAGGAGATCTCTAACTCTAAGGAAGAAGAAGAGGGACAAGCATCGTTCCGGAGCTCTAGAAGATATGACTACAAAGGAGGAGAACCTCGCCATGTTTACAATTCCAATCAACATTGGAGGAATGGACATCGGCCGAGCCATGCTAGATCTAGGTGCGTCAAATAACGTCATCCCTTTCTATTTATACTATGAACTTGGCCTTGGTCAACTAGAATATACTAGAGTCGCCATTCCATTGGCCGACAAAAAAAACATACTTCCACTACGTAAATTATAAGATGTATGAGTATGTGTGAGTGAGTTCACTTCCCTCGCAGACTTCTACGCAATGGAAATGAAGTATGAGGCCAATGCGGTCCCCGTAATTTTGGGGAGACCATTTATGAAAACCTCAAGCACGGTAACTGATGTGCAAGCTGGCATAACTACGGTCGGATTTGGTGGTAAGATCATCACTTTCACAATGGACGGGAAAACCACCAATAACTCATCGGTTTAGTATATGTATGGGATTATCGCAATTGTTCCTTGATCAAACAACAAATGTAGTAAAGGTACGAGGAAGCTGATGCTCGGTACCAAAGATTATTTTGGCAATCACCCCACCGGACTGACTTTGCAAGGAGGACCTAGTCCAAATTGTTAATCTACATATGCAAGGTAAGGAAAATGCTAATGGACTCCCCCAAAAGCATAAGTGTAGGGAAGGCAACATAAAGTTCGAAAGTAAGGCCAAGAAGCCTAGAAAGAAACGTCAACAAGGACGCACTCACAAGATTGCAGATCCTGGTTGAGTCCAAGTTTGTCGAGTCAAGGATCCCAAGAGATCGAGCAACTCTTCCTTGAGTTGAAAAAAAATAGGAGTCGAGCCACGACTCTAAATATGACACTTCTCGGGAGGTAACCCGAGCCATGTAGTTTTCTTTTCTTAGTTTAGCTTGCATTTTGAATTTTTAGCTTAGATCGAGTCATTGAGTCATTTTCCGTAAATTTTTTTTGAACTATATTATGCAAAAATTGTTTTGTCTTTTGAACTACAAATTTTTCAAAAATTGAGTGAAAGCAAGGTTTTGTGAGGAAAACATTTGAAGTGTGAAAAAGACCGAGCTTTGAAACATAGAGCGTAAAAGAATAGAGCGGAAAGAAATGTTCGAGGAGATCAAACCGAAATCAAGAGAGTAGTGTAAAAAGAATGAGTTGAATGAGTGTAGTGCATTTTTGTGTGGATTCCCGAAATTTAATGTTAGACCTAAAATTTACAAATATGCCCGTCCATATTCTTCTTCTTCTTCTTCCCCACCAACACTCTATAAACCCTAAAAACACAAACACAATCCCTCTCATCTCTTTCCATGTTACAAATACATTTCCTCATACTCCCCCTATAACAATCGAATTTCAGCCCCAAACAATACAAAGTCCCCTTTCCCCTTAAGTTCAAGCAAAAATTTGAATTTTTCTGAATTTTCCCCCGCATCTATTTCGGCGATCAGGGATACACTTCGACCACCTCCGCTCGAGCACTCTTTTGCAATTTCCGGGAGATTCAACCAAAACCAGCCCGCATCACAAGTATCATTAGGTTTGTGCTCCCTTGATCTACGTTTCCATAGTTCATTTGCTAGATTTGAACAAGAATTGAGGGCATAGTGGGTGATTCTTTTCTCGCCAGGACCCCCTTCCCAGACATTTGCCGAGTTCCTATTCTGGTGGCTGTCTAAATCCCTTCAGTGCCCTCCATTCCATTGAATAACAACTCTTTCCACTTTCGGCGAGCATGGCTGTTAATTTCCACCCCTTTAAAGGTATCAATTTCGGCGATCGTCGAAGAGAATCTGCGCCTGCCGCCGAGCATAAAGCCTAGAAACCCAATTCAAGTTTAGCGGCCACAGATAGCTTTCCGCACCTGCCACCCCCAACTATTCTTCGTTTTTGGTAGTTTTCTACACTTGGCTTTCAATTCCTTTTTCAATATGAGCAACCGAGCTTCGTCTTCGAGGGATAGCACGAGCCGTGGCCCTCACGCAAAGAAAGCCAAGAAAGTTATCGACCCAGAAAAGATTCGTTTTAACATGTGGAACCGCAAGATCATGAGCACAATGTTGTTTGACACCGACTTCAACTGGGAGTTGGGTATTGGCGATTGCATAAGAGAGATATTCACGCACAACGGACTTTGCGAGTTTGCGGATGAGTCCGCACCGACCTTCGTTAGTTGGACACATGAATTCCTTTCAACTCTTCGGATTGACGAGCGCTCAAGAGGAATAAAGTTTTATTTTGGTAGGAATTATCTTCATTTGACGATAGCCGGGCATAGGAGTGTTTTTGGAGTCACCTCCACACCGGTGGCATTAGAAGAAGAGGAGCATGGTTTGTACGAATTTTGGCACTGGTCCACGGGTACAAACTACAACACTGCGATCACAAATTACAACTATCATTTGTCGCACCCATGCATTTGCCTTACTGACAAGGTTATTCGTTTTCCATTCTTCGGACATGCGGAAGTGAACAAGATCTCAATCAAAGATTTGAAGGTGATGTGGACTTTTACATGTAATCAAAACGCAGTTATGGATTGGGTTGCATATGTCTTGAGGAGTTGCGAGAAGTTTCAGCAGACACCGGGGGAAAGATTTGCATTAGGAGCATCATTACTTTGAATGGCGATGCTTTCAACATTGAGCGTCAGGTGGACGAGCCCGCTTCCATCTCGTATGGGTTTAATGTCGGTCGCATGTGGGATTTTCAACAGATGAGGTACAACACTACTTACGTTCAGGGACCACAGTATGGGGTTAGAGTAACGCAAGAGGTTGATAATGGTTGCATGGTCTACGAGGGTGTTGATAACTGCAAAAAGATGTTTGTTCGTAAAAATAATAAATAAGGATTGCAAACAAACAAGGAGTTATAGCAAATGTGATGGTTTGAGCTAGAGTGTGTAACTAGCTAGCTCAATCATTTTGCTTTTTTTGATGATGATAAACATAAGTATTTGATGTCCATTGTGTGTGATAAGCTTTCCAGGAATAGCTCGAGGAGTAAGGAGAGTAGCTTTGACACAAGCGGACTAGCTTAGTATATGTAGAGACTAGCTTGAAGCCTAGCTGAGAAAGCGAGTCTCGTCAAGGCAATTTTGAAGAAATGAATGAAGAAAATAAAGACCCAGGTGATGAGTTATGAAGACGGAATGACTAGCTAAAGCGAAGAGAGTCGCTGCGAACTAGTGGATCACGCTTCAAACTCAGAGAGAGTGTACAAGTGATCAAGTGCCAAAGAGAGAGTCATACGGAGGAATCCTACACCAGCGCGTAGAGAATTCAGGCGCAGTGAAGGGAAGGCCAAGAAGGTAAGGATAGGGGAATGTGAGATTTCTACCTATGGATAGTGATGAACGAGGATCGCCAAGCTAGACGAATGAAGGAACCGCAAGTGGTGTGGAAAGGATTGCCAACGTGGACAAAACGGTTACTCAAATGAAGAAGCACAAATGCGTGTGGAATTATTAATGCGCTCCTTGGAAGGATCGGTCACACGGGTTGCCAACGTGGAATTGTTCATTGCCATAGATTATAGGATTTGCTTTACTTGGAGAATAAGTTTAGATATGCTATAAATATGTGCAATAGGTGATGTGAGGCACATGAGCTGAGAAGAGCAAAAGAGAGCTAAAGGCTTTAGAGAGAACTCTAGAGAGCTAAGTGCTCAGGGCAAGCCTCGCTTGCTGAGAGGAGAAAGAAAGAGCTGATTGGTAAGAGCATTAGATAGAGGAAAGCTACTCTTAGCCAAGGTCACGTGAGGTTAGTGTGTGATCTAAATCATCTTAAGAGTGGAAAGGATCACTTGTATTGGGCTGAACGTAGATTGTGTTGAGAAAGAGTGTTACGAATCATTGTAATTACTCTTGATTAATATAATCTAATTAGTGGTGAGTTTTATCCCGAGCTTAGAAGAAGCTTAGGGTTCTCACTTGGTAAAATCTGTGTATTTGAGCCAAACTTATCATCTAACAATTTTAACTTCAAAGTATTGTAGCTAATCTCCTCTTCCACAACTCTAACACACCAGCTTACTAGATTGCTGTGTTTATCTTGGAAATTAGATAGCTTAAACGTGTTTTCATCTTTCATATCTTTTAAAGACTTAAGCGAGTTGATCAAGTTACTCTTTTATAAGTGTTAGCCGATCAAAGCTACTTGATCTGTTCATAGAAGAAGGACAAAACCTACAATTGGTATCAAAGCCTTGGTTGCTCGTATGCATTGATTGTCATATCTATTATCTCTTAGCTCGTCACTCTCATTTGAATCATGAAGGACATGGAAATTGCAACAATGATGAGATTGGTCAGGAAATAATTCAGAGAACAAAGCAATTCCAACAAAGCTAAAACAACAGCTTGCCGACTATGATGATCCTTTAGGTACTCTATAGATTCTCTGCGACAATACAAGTGCCATTAATCTATCTGAGAATCTGGTACACCACTCTCACTCTAAGAATATTGATGTTCAACACCGTTTCTTGCGTGATCACATTGAGCATAAGAGGGTGAAGCTTATTCACATGCCGACAGAGAACCAAATAGCTGACATCTTTACTAAAGCCCTGAGTCGAGTACCTTTCTTAAATCTTAGACTTTACCTGGGCTTAATTCCTATCAACTATACCATTCTTCCACTCGTTTTAAGTTCCTTCTAATTGGCTACGCTTATACATACTATTTTGTCACTTGGAACTTAAGTTGAGATGCGCTTTCATGTCTTTTCTTGTTAACTCGCTATATCTGAACAAGAACAGAATAGCTTGATGTGTATATTGATGCAAACATAATACTATCTTATGTATCACTGCATTCTCTTCTTTACCTTATGAATAGATAATGGTGATCGTCTATTTTCCTTATTACATGCCTAAGAAATGATCCATTCCTATAGTGTCCCTTGCCTGACTTTAATGATATGCCTCCTGATTCCCTGAAAACCCCATCTACAAGACATATTCATTATTGTGACAAAGAGCCAGTATTCCATCTATATGCACATGTTGAATACATGAACTATCTGAGTGTGAGTGACCCCCTTAAATGTGCATTAATTCCCCTCAGTTGCGCTTCGATATTCATGTTAAGCATTCTATATTGTATCACATCTCAAGCATGATCGTACTTCTTCCCGGTATAAGTAATTCAAGTGCCAATTGCTCAAGCGAGTGAAGAATAAACTACCTCGAAGTCAAGCACAACTAGCTAAAATCAAGTGCTATCAGGCGAGGTATATGCTGAAGTCAATCCAAAACAGCGGTGATCAGATAAATTCTTTTTCAGTCTCGCTTCATAGTTCGAAGCTCGAGACCAGTGCCAAGCTACTCTTTATCCTATGGCACTGAGACAAGTGAAGCCACTCAAAGGAGACTTCAAGTCTTTTGATAAAAGCTGGTGAACATACTGAGGAAGAAGGTGATTTGAGTTGATACTCTTACTTGCTTTCTGACTATTCACTGCATGACTATTTGATATACTTGTTAGGATTCCAGCTACAAAAAGGTGTGAGGATTATTATATATGTCTTTAGTATGCCTTTGATTGACTATTGTGTTGTGAGTGCTTCTTGGTTATAGTCTCGCTTACCTGCTCTTTGAATGATTTTTCATGTTTCTGAGTTAAGCATGATTGATTAGCTCCCTTTTAGTTCCGTTTGATGAACTAACTATGTATTTTTGATGATGCCAAGAGGGGAAAGTAAACGGTTTGGGTAGGTGAAGGATTGAGGTAGAATACTCTTTCCATCGTCGAAATTGGGAAGATTTTAGACTAGCTTGGTCTAAGTGGGAACAAAGGTACACTTTCTAAGTGTTTATTAGCAATATATTGAGCTAATTTGTTATATCTGAAAGTTTTCAATTAAGCTTCATTGCATATCTTAAGCTTAACTGAGTATGATTTGAAATATAATATGCTTTATCGTTAAAGTGTTTGTCATCATCAAAAGGGGAAATTGTTGGTTTGAGCTAGAGTATGTAACTAGCTAGCTCAATCATTTCGTTTGTTTTGATGATGATAAACATAAGTATTTGATGTCCATTGTGTGTGATAAGCTTTCCAGAAATAGCTCGAGGAGTTAGGGGAGTAGCTTTGACACAAGCAGACTAGCTTAGTTTATGCTGAGACTAGCTTGAAGCCTAGCGGGGAAAGCGAGT
>NW_027368696.1:0-48009 GCF_046119375.1 Phyllobates terribilis | reverse complement strand
TGTTGGTGTATGTAAGAAAGCTGTGTACAAGTATGTAGCAAACAGTGCGTGTATGTAACAGAGGTGTGAGTGCATACTTCAAAGCTGTAGAAAAGCTATATGTGTTAGAACTGTGTTTGTGTATGGAGGAGAGTTGTGTGTGTATTTCGGAAAATTGCGTGTGTGATAGTAGTAGAGTTGTGTGTATGCAGGAGAGATGTGTGTATGTAGGAAAGAGGGTGGAAACTTATCAATGCTATAGGACCTATGCAAGAACCTAACATGATCAAATTTGACTCATGACAATACAGCTTTAAAAAATGCATTGGCAGCAATTGTACCGATCATCTACTTTCAATGAATTATCAGCAAATTGGTGAAAGTACACCTATTAAAAAAAAAATAACAGCCTCCTCCATATCCCCTCTAGCTGTCCTGTCCATCACCAAGATAGGTGCGTTTTCTGCCATTTTAGGTAGAAGTAATGTTCAAACCAATTTGCTTCTAATTTAGACAAAGTAGTAGGAAAGTTTATCAAACAAACTCTACATATGAGCTCTATCTATTTTACAATACGTGTAATATGTATTCACAAAATGTCCATTTTCTATATGTGTGAACTTCACATCTTTTTTTTTTTTTAGTAAGTTTTAGTGCATGATGAGGTGGTGTTTACCTATAGGATCCACCATCTCTTGGACTGGGCACCATTGATGGTATTTATTGGGCCCCACGTTCTTAAGTAAATCTCAATATTGCTTCAAAAAGGTAGCTATGCATATACAGTTTACAGACAGAATGTTAACATATTAAGCAAGAGTGTGACAACTTATCAGTGCTAAATGTGCCATAAAAAAACCCAGCATGTAAAATTCTTAGCTTTGACAAGTGACAACATATCTGGCAAAATGCATTGTAAACCAAATGTAATTTTTAGCTGCAGTAAATTTTAGACAATCAAAATGATGTTAAAATGTGTGTGTTTCTTACAGTCTAGAGGCTGCTTATTCTGATGGAGGAAAACACTGACAGCATCCTTCATGATCACTGAAAGAACTGTTCTCCTTTCTCCTGCCCCACACTGATCTATCTGATCGGTGCAGTGCAGGGGAGAAAGTCACCAGGACTTGCACGGATGTTGCGCATCCTGTGTAGCTGAAAAAACTTCTGCAAGACTAGCCCTTGGACCTCTTTATGAAAAGAAGAACGACACTCCTGATATGTGAGGTGGCATGGATAGGGTCCCAATCAAACAAAGTTGTTGATTAGCCATTGAACCTTTCAGGTCATGTGATCAGTCACATTCCTGGAAGGAATTTCAAGATGTGGTAATGTATACGATGGATGAGTGTACATATATATATATATATATATATATATAAGTGTTTGTGTGTGTGGAGCTGCATGAGTATATAAGAGAGCTGTTGGTGTATGTAAGAAAGCTGTGTACAAGTATGTAGCAAAACAGTGCGTGTATGTAACAGAGGTGTGAGTGCATACTTCAAAGCTGTAGAAAAGCTATATGTGTTAGAACTGTGTTTGTGTATGGAGGAGAGTTGTGTGTGTATTTCGGAAAATTGCGTGTGTGATAGTAGTAGAGTTGTGTGTATGCAGGAGAGATGTGTGTATGTAGGAAAGAGGGTGGAAACTTATCAATGCTATAGGACCTATGCAAGAACCTAACATGATCAAATTTGACTCATGACAATACAGCTTTAAAAAATGCATTGGCAGCAATTGTACCGATCATCTACTTTCAATGAATTATCAGCAAATTGGTGAAAGTACACCTATTAAAAAAAAAATAACAGCCTCCTCCATATCCCCTCTAGCTGTCCTGTCCATCACCAAGATAGGTGCGTTTTCTGCCATTTTAGGTAGAAGTAATGTTCAACCAATTTGCTTCTAATTTAGACAAAGTAGTAGGAAAGTTTATCAAACAAACTCTACATATGAGCTCTATCTATTTTACAATACGTGTAATATGTATTCACAAAATGTCCATTTTCTATATGTGTGAACTTCACATCTTTTTTTTTTTTTAGTAAGTTTTAGTGCATGATGAGGTGGTGTTTACCTATAGGATCCACCATCTCTTGGACTGGGCACCATTGATGGTATTTATTGGGCCCCACGTTCTTAAGTAAATCTCAATATTGCTTCAAAAAGGTAGCTATGCATATACAGTTTACAGACAGAATGTTAACATATTAAGCAAGAGTGTGACAACTTATCAGTGCTAAATGTGCCATAAAAAAACCCAGCATGTAAAATTCTTAGCTTTGACAAGTGACAACATATCTGGCAAAATGCATTGTAAACCAAATGTAATTTTTAGCTGCAGTAAATTTTAGACAATCAAAATGATGTTAAAATGTGTGTGTTTCTTACAGTCTAGAGGCTGCTTATTCTGATGGAGGAAAACACTGACAGCATCCTTCATGATCACTGAAAGAACTGTTCTCCTTTCTCCTGCCCCACACTGATCTATCTGATCGGTGCAGTGCAGGGGAGAAAGTCACCAGGACTTGCACGGATGTTGCGCATCCTGTGTAGCTGAAAAAACTTCTGCAAGACTAGCCCTTGGACCTCTTTATGAAAAGAAGAACGACACTCCTGATATGTGAGGTGGCATGGATAGGGTCCCAATCAAACAAAGTTGTTGATTAGCCATTGAACCTTTCAGGTCATGTGATCAGTCACATTCCTGGAAGGAATTTCAAGATGTGGTAATGTATACGATGGATGAGTGTACATATATATATATATATATATATATATATATATATAAGTGTTTGTGTGTGTGGAGCTGCATGAGTATATAAGAGAGCTGTTGGTGTATGTAAGAAAGCTGTGTACAAGTATGTAGCAAAAACAGTGCGTGTATGTAACAGAGGTGTGAGTGCATACTTCAAAGCTGTAGAAAAGCTATATGTGTTAGAACTGTGTTTGTGTATGGAGGAGAGTTGTGTGTGTATTTCGGAAAATTGCGTGTGTGATAGTAGTAGAGTTGTGTGTATGCAGGAGAGATGTGTGTATGTAGGAAAGAGGGTGGAAACTTATCAATGCTATAGGACCTATGCAAGAACCTAACATGATCAAATTTGACTCATGACAATACAGCTTTAAAAAATGCATTGGCAGCAATTGTACCGATCATCTACTTTCAATTAATTATCAGTAAATTGGTGAAAGTACACCTATTAAAAAAAAATAACAGCCTCCTCCATATCCCCTCTAGCTGTCCTGTCCATCACCAAGATAGGTGCGTTTTCTGCCATTTTAGGTAGAAGTAATGTTCAACCAATTTGCTTCTAATTTAGACAAAGTAGTAGGAAAGTTTATCAAACAAACTCTACATATGAGCTCTATCTATTTTACAATACGTGTAATATGTATTCACAAAATGTCCATTTTCTATATGTGTGAACTTCACATCTTTTTTTTTTTTAGTAAGTTTTAGTGCATGATGAGGTGGTGTTTACCTATAGGATCCACCATCTCTTGGACTGGGCACCATTGATGGTATTTATTGGGCCCCACGTTCTTAAGTAAATCTCAATATTGCTTCAAAAAGGTAGCTATGCATATACAGTTTACAGACAGAATGTTAACATATTAAGCAAGAGTGTGACAACTTATCAGTGCTAAATGTGCCATAAAAAAACCCAGCATGTAAAATTCTTAGCTTTGACAAGTGACAACATATCTGGCAAAATGCATTGTAAACCAAATGTAATTTTTAGCTGCAGTAAATTTTAGACAATCAAAATGATGTTAAAATGTGTGTGTTTCTTACAGTCTAGAGGCTGCTTATTCTGATGGAGGAAAACACTGACAGCATCCTTCATGATCACTGAAAGAACTGTTCTCCTTTCTCCTGCCCCACACTGATCTATCTGATCGGTGCAGTGCAGGGGAGAAAGTCACCAGGACTTGCACGGATGTTGCGCATCCTGTGTAGCTGAAAAAACTTCTGCAAGACTAGCCCTTGGACCTCTTTATGAAAAGAAGAACGACACTCCTGATATGTGAGGTGGCATGGATAGGGTCCCAATCAAACAAAGTTGTTGATTAGCCATTGAACCTTTCAGGTCATGTGATCAGTCACATTCCTGGAAGGAATTTCAAGATGTGGTAATGTATACGATGGATGAGTGTACATATATATATATATATATATATATATATATAAGTGTTTGTGTGTGTGGAGCTGCATGAGTATATAAGAGAGCTGTTGGTGTATGTAAGAAAGCTGTGTACAAGTATGTAGCAAAACAGTGCGTGTATGTAACAGAGGTGTGAGTGCATACTTCAAAGCTGTAGAAAAGCTATATGTGTTAGAACTGTGTTTGTGTATGGAGGAGAGTTGTGTGTGTATTTCGGAAAATTGCGTGTGTGATAGTAGTAGAGTTGTGTGTATGCAGGAGAGATGTGTGTATGTAGGAAAGAGGGTGGAAACTTATCAATGCTATAGGACCTATGCAAGAACCTAACATGATCAAATTTGACTCATGACAATACAGCTTTAAAAAATGCATTGGCAGCAATTGTACCGATCATCTACTTTCAATGAATTATCAGCAAATTGGTGAAAGTACACCTATTAAAAAAAAAATAACAGCCTCCTCCATATCCCCTCTAGCTGTCCTGTCCATCACCAAGATAGGTGCGTTTTTCTGCCATTTTAGGTAGAAGTAATGTTCAACCAATTTGCTTCTAATTTAGACAAAGTAGTAGGAAAGTTTATCAAACAAACTCTACATATGAGCTCTATCTATTTTACAATACGTGTAATATGTATTCACAAAATGTCCATTTTCTATATGTGTGAACTTCACATCTTTTTTTTTTTTTTAGTAAGTTTTAGTGCATGATGAGGTGGTGTTTACCTATAGGATCCACCATCTCTTGGACTGGGCACCATTGATGGTATTTATTGGGCCCCACGTTCTTAAGTAAATCTCAATATTGCTTCAAAAAGGTAGCTATGCATATACAGTTTACAGACAGAATGTTAACATATTAAGCAAGAGTGTGACAACTTATCAGTGCTAAATGTGCCATAAAAAAACCCAGCATGTAAAATTCTTAGCTTTGACAAGTGACAACATATCTGGCAAAATGCATTGTAAACCAAATGTAATTTTTAGCTGCAGTAAATTTTAGACAATCAAAATGATGTTAAAATGTGTGTGTTTCTTACAGTCTAGAGGCTGCTTATTCTGATGGAGGAAACACTGACAGCATCCTTCATGATCACTGAAAGAACTGTTCTCCTTTCTCCTGCCCCACACTGATCTATCTGATCGGTGCAGTGCAGGGGAGAAAGTCACCAGGACTTGCACGGATGTTGCGCATCCTGTGTAGCTGAAAAAACTTCTGCAAGACTAGCCCTTGGACCTCTTTATGAAAAGAAGAACGACACTCCTGATATGTGAGGTGGCATGGATAGGGTCCCAATCAAACAAAGTTGTTGATTAGCCATTGAACCTTTCAGGTCATGTGATCAGTCACATTCCTGGAAGGAATTTCAAGATGTGGTAATGTATACGATGGATGAGTGTACATATATATATATATATATATATATATATATATATAAGTGTTTGTGTGTGTGGAGCTGCATGAGTATATAAGAGAGCTGTTGGTGTATGTAAGAAAGCTGTGTACAAGTATGTAGCAAAACAGTGCGTGTATGTAACAGAGGTGTGAGTGCATACTTCAAAGCTGTAGAAAAGCTATATGTGTTAGAACTGTGTTTGTGTATGGAGGAGAGTTGTGTGTGTATTTCGGAAAATTGCGTGTGTGATAGTAGTAGAGTTGTGTGTATGCAGGAGAGATGTGTGTATGTAGGAAAGAGGGTGGAAACTTATCAATGCTATAGGACCTATGCAAGAACCTAACATGATCAAATTTGACTCATGACAATACAGCTTTAAAAAATGCATTGGCAGCAATTGTACCGATCATCTACTTTCAATGAATTATCAGCAAATTGGTGAAAGTACACCTATTAAAAAAAAAATAACAGCCTCCTCCATATCCCCTCTAGCTGTCCTGTCCATCACCAAGATAGGTGCGTTTTCTGCCATTTTAGGTAGAAGTAATGTTCAACCAATTTGCTTCTAATTTAGACAAAGTAGTAGGAAAGTTTATCAAACAAACTCTACATATGAGCTCTATCTATTTTACAATACGTGTAATATGTATTCACAAAATGTCCATTTTCTATATGTGTGAACTTCACATCTTTTTTTTTTTTTAGTAAGTTTTAGTGCATGATGAGGTGGTGTTTACCTATAGGATCCACCATCTCTTGGACTGGGCACCATTGATGGTATTTATTGGGCCCCACGTTCTTAAGTAAATCTCAATATTGCTTCAAAAAGGTAGCTATGCATATACAGTTTACAGACAGAATGTTAACATATTAAGCAAGAGTGTGACAACTTATCAGTGCTAAATGTGCCATAAAAAAACCCAGGCATGTAAAATTCTTAGCTTTGACAAGTGACAACATATCTGGCAAAATGCATTGTAAACCAAATGTAATTTTTAGCTGCAGTAAATTTTAGACAATCAAAATGATGTTAAAATGTGTGTGTTTCTTACAGTCTAGAGGCTGCTTATTCTGATGGAGGAAAACACTGACAGCATCCTTCATGATCACTGAAAGAACTGTTCTCCTTTCTCCTGCCCCACACTGATCTATCTGATCGGTGCAGTGCAGGGGAGAAAGTCACCAGGACTTGCACGGATGTTGCGCATCCTGTGTAGCTGAAAAAACTTCTGCAAGACTAGCCCTTGGACCTCTTTATGAAAAGAAGAACGACACTCCTGATATGTGAGGTGGCATGGATAGGGTCCCAATCAAACAAAGTTGTTGATTAGCCATTGAACCTTTCAGGTCATGTGATCAGTCACATTCCTGGAAGGAATTTCAAGATGTGGTAATGTATACGATGGATGAGTGTACATATATATATATATATATATATATATATATAAGTGTTTGTGTGTGTGGAGCTGCATGAGTATATAAGAGAGCTGTTGGTGTATGTAAGAAAGCTGTGTACAAGTATGTAGCAAAACAGTGCGTGTATGTAACAGAGGTGTGAGTGCATACTTCAAAGCTGTAGAAAAGCTATATGTGTTAGAACTGTGTTTGTGTATGGAGGAGAGTTGTGTGTGTATTTCGGAAAATTGCGTGTGTGATAGTAGTAGAGTTGTGTGTATGCAGGAGAGATGTGTGTATGTAGGAAAGAGGGTGGAAACTTATCAATGCTATAGGACCTATGCAAGAACCTAACATGATCAAATTTGACTCATGACAATACAGCTTTAAAAAATGCATTGGCAGCAATTGTACCGATCATCTACTTTCAATGAATTATCAGCAAATTGGTGAAAGTACACCTATTAAAAAAAAAATAACAGCCTCCTCCATATCCCCTCTAGCTGTCCTGTCCATCACCAAGATAGGTGCGTTTTCTGCCATTTTAGGTAGAAGTAATGTTCAACCAATTTGCTTCTAATTTAGACAAAGTAGTAGGAAAGTTTATCAAACAAACTCTACATATGAGCTCTATCTATTTTACAATACGTGTAATATGTATTCACAAAATGTCCATTTTCTATATGTGTGAACTTCACATCTTTTTTTTTTTTAGTAAGTTTTAGTGCATGATGAGGTGGTGTTTACCTATAGGATCCACCATCTCTTGGACTGGGCACCATTGATGGTATTTATTGGGCCCCACGTTCTTAAGTAAATCTCAATATTGCTTCAAAAAGGTAGCTATGCATATACAGTTTACAGACAGAATGTTAACATATTAAGCAAGAGTGTGACAACTTATCAGTGCTAAATGTGCCATAAAAAAACCCAGCATGTAAAATTCTTAGCTTTGACAAGTGACAACATATCTGGCAAAATGCATTGTAAACCAAATGTAATTTTTAGCTGCAGTAAATTTTAGACAATCAAAATGATGTTAAAATGTGTGTGTTTCTTACAGTCTAGAGGCTGCTTATTCTGATGGAGGAAAACACTGACAGCATCCTTCATGATCACTGAAAGAACTGTTCTCCTTTCTCCTGCCCCACACTGATCTATCTGATCGGTGCAGTGCAGGGGAGAAAGTCACCAGGACTTGCACGGATGTTGCGCATCCTGTGTAGCTGAAAAAACTTCTGCAAGACTAGCCCTTGGACCTCTTTATGAAAAGAAGAACGACACTCCTGATATGTGAGGTGGCATGGATAGGGTCCCAATCAAACAAAGTTGTTGATTAGCCATTGAACCTTTCAGGTCATGTGATCAGTCACATTCCTGGAAGGAATTTCAAGATGTGGTAATGTATACGATGGATGAGTGTACATATATATATATATATATATATATATATAAGTGTTTGTGTGTGTGGAGCTGCATGAGTATATAAGAGAGCTGTTGGTGTATGTAAGAAAGCTGTGTACAAGTATGTAGCAAAACAGTGCGTGTATGTAACAGAGGTGTGAGTGCATACTTCAAAGCTGTAGAAAAGCTATATGTGTTAGAACTGTGTTTGTGTATGGAGGAGAGTTGTGTGTGTATT
Source organism: Phyllobates terribilis (assembly GCF_046119375.1). Classification (NCBI taxonomy): domain Eukaryota; kingdom Metazoa; phylum Chordata; class Amphibia; order Anura; family Dendrobatidae; genus Phyllobates; species Phyllobates terribilis. The sequence continues at coordinate 39,430 of NW_027368696.1, read as the reverse complement.
TCGGAAAATTGCGTGTGTGATAGTAGTAGAGTTGTGTGTATGCAGGAGAGATGTGTGTATGTAGGAAAGAGGGTGGAAACTTATCAATGCTATAGGACCTATGCAAGAACCTAACATGATCAAATTTGACTCATGACAATACAGCTTTAAAAAATGCATTGGCAGCAATTGTACCGATCATCTACTTTCAATTAATTATCAGTAAATTGGTGAAAGTACACCTATTAAAAAAAAAATAACAGCCTCCTCCATATCCCCTCTAGCTGTCCTGTCCATCACCAAGATAGGTGCGTTTTCTGCCATTTTAGGTAGAAGTAATGTTCAACCAATTTGCTTCTAATTTAGACAAAGTAGTAGGAAAGTTTATCAAACAAACTCTACATATGAGCTCTATCTATTTTACAATACGTGTAATATGTATTCACAAAATGTCCATTTTCTATATGTGTGAACTTCACATCTTTTTTTTTTTTAGTAAGTTTTAGTGCATGATGAGGTGGTGTTTACCTATAGGATCCACCATCTCTTGGACTGGGCACCATTGATGGTATTTATTGGGCCCCACGTTCTTAAGTAAATCTCAATATTGCTTCAAAAAGGTAGCTATGCATATACAGTTTACAGACAGAATGTTAACATATTAAGCAAGAGTGTGACAACTTATCAGTGCTAAATGTGCCATAAAAAAACCCAGCATGTAAAATTCTTAGCTTTGACAAGTGACAACATATCTGGCAAAATGCATTGTAAACCAAATGTAATTTTTAGCTGCAGTAAATTTTAGACAATCAAAATGATGTTAAAATGTGTGTGTTTCTTACAGTCTAGAGGCTGCTTATTCTGATGGAGGAAAACACTGACAGCATCCTTCATGATCACTGAAAGAACTGTTCTCCTTTCTCCTGCCCCACACTGATCTATCTGATCGGTGCAGTGCAGGGGAGAAAGTCACCAGGACTTGCACGGATGTTGCGCATCCTGTGTAGCTGAAAAAACTTCTGCAAGACTAGCCCTTGGACCTCTTTATGAAAAGAAGAACGACACTCCTGATATGTGAGGTGGCATGGATAGGGTCCCAATCAAACAAAGTTGTTGATTAGCCATTGAACCTTTCAGGTCATGTGATCAGTCACATTCCTGGAAGGAATTTCAAGATGTGGTAATGTATACGATGGATGAGTGTACATATATATATATATATATATATATATATATAAGTGTTTGTGTGTGTGGAGCTGCATGAGTATATAAGAGAGCTGTTGGTGTATGTAAGAAAGCTGTGTACAAGTATGTAGCAAAACAGTGCGTGTATGTAACAGAGGTGTGAGTGCATACTTCAAAGCTGTAGAAAAGCTATATGTGTTAGAACTGTGTTTGTGTATGGAGGAGAGTTGTGTGTGTATTTCGGAAAATTGCGTGTGTGATAGTAGTAGAGTTGTGTGTATGCAGGAGAGATGTGTGTATGTAGGAAAGAGGGTGGAAACTTATCAATGCTATAGGACCTATGCAAGAACCTAACATGATCAAATTTGACTCATGACAATACAGCTTTAAAAAATGCATTGGCAGCAATTGTACCGATCATCTACTTTCAATGAATTATCAGCAAATTGGTGAAAGTACACCTATTAAAAAAAAAATAACAGCCTCCTCCATATCCCCTCTAGCTGTCCTGTCCATCACCAAGATAGGTGCGTTTTCTGCCATTTTAGGTAGAAGTAATGTTCAACCAATTTGCTTCTAATTTAGACAAAGTAGTAGGAAAGTTTATCAAACAAACTCTACATATGAGCTCTATCTATTTTACAATACGTGTAATATGTATTCACAAAATGTCCATTTTCTATATGTGTGAACTTCACATCTTTTTTTTTTTTTAGTAAGTTTTAGTGCATGATGAGGTGGTGTTTACCTATAGGATCCACCATCTCTTGGACTGGGCACCATTGATGGTATTTATTGGGCCCCACGTTCTTAAGTAAATCTCAATATTGCTTCAAAAAGGTAGCTATGCATATACAGTTTACAGACAGAATGTTAACATATTAAGCAAGAGTGTGACAACTTATCAGTGCTAAATGTGCCATAAAAAAACCCAGCATGTAAAATTCTTAGCTTTGACAAGTGACAACATATCTGGCAAAATGCATTGTAAACCAAATGTAATTTTTAGCTGCAGTAAATTTTAGACAATCAAAATGATGTTAAAATGTGTGTGTTTCTTACAGTCTAGAGGCTGCTTATTCTGATGGAGGAAAACACTGACAGCATCCTTCATGATCACTGAAAGAACTGTTCTCCTTTCTCCTGCCCCACACTGATCTATCTGATCGGTGCAGTGCAGGGGAGAAAGTCACCAGGACTTGCACGGATGTTGCGCATCCTGTGTAGCTGAAAAAACTTCTGCAAGACTAGCCCTTGGACCTCTTTATGAAAAGAAGAACGACACTCCTGATATGTGAGGTGGCATGGATAGGGTCCCAATCAAACAAAGTTGTTGATTAGCCATTGAACCTTTCAGGTCATGTGATCAGTCACATTCCTGGAAGGAATTTCAAGATGTGGTAATGTATACGATGGATGAGTGTACATATATATATATATATATATATATATATATAAGTGTTTGTGTGTGTGGAGCTGCATGAGTATATAAGAGAGCTGTTGGTGTATGTAAGAAAGCTGTGTACAAGTATGTAGCAAAACAGTGCGTGTATGTAACAGAGGTGTGAGTGCATACTTCAAAGCTGTAGAAAAGCTATATGTGTTAGAACTGTGTTTGTGTATGGAGGAGAGTTGTGTGTGTATTTCGGAAAATTGCGTGTGTGATAGTAGTAGAGTTGTGTGTATGCAGGAGAGATGTGTGTATGTAGGAAAGAGGGTGGAAACTTATCAATGCTATAGGACCTATGCAAGAACCTAACATGATCAAATTTGACTCATGACAATACAGCTTTAAAAAATGCATTGGCAGCAATTGTACCGATCATCTACTTTCAATGAATTATCAGCAAATTGGTGAAAGTACACCTATTAAAAAAAAAATAACAGCCTCCTCCATATCCCCTCTAGCTGTCCTGTCCATCACCAAGATAGGTGCGTTTTCTGCCATTTTAGGTAGAAGTAATGTTCAACCAATTTGCTTCTAATTTAGACAAAGTAGTAGGAAAGTTTATCAAACAAACTCTACATATGAGCTCTATCTATTTTACAATACGTGTAATATGTATTCACAAAATGTCCATTTTCTATATGTGTGAACTTCACATCTTTTTTTTTTTTTAGTAAGTTTTAGTGCATGATGAGGTGGTGTTTACCTATAGGATCCACCATCTCTTGGACTGGGCACCATTGATGGTATTTATTGGGCCCCACGTTCTTAAGTAAATCTCAATATTGCTTCAAAAAGGTAGCTATGCATATACAGTTTACAGACAGAATGTTAACATATTAAGCAAGAGTGTGACAACTTATCAGTGCTAAATGTGCCATAAAAAAACCCAGCATGTAAAATTCTTAGCTTTGACAAGTGACAACATATCTGGCAAAATGCATTGTAAACCAAATGTAATTTTTAGCTGCAGTAAATTTTAGACAATCAAAATGATGTTAAAATGTGTGTGTTTCTTACAGTCTAGAGGCTGCTTATTCTGATGGAGGAAAACACTGACAGCATCCTTCATGATCACTGAAAGAACTGTTCTCCTTTCTCCTGCCCCACACTGATCTATCTGATCGGTGCAGTGCAGGGGAGAAAGTCACCAGGACTTGCACGGATGTTGCGCATCCTGTGTAGCTGAAAAAACTTCTGCAAGACTAGCCCTTGGACCTCTTTATGAAAAGAAGAACGACACTCCTGATATGTGAGGTGGCATGGATAGGGTCCCAATCAAACAAAGTTGTTGATTAGCCATTGAACCTTTCAGGTCATGTGATCAGTCACATTCCTGGAAGGAATTTCAAGATGTGGTAATGTATACGATGGATGAGTGTACATATATATATATATATATATATATATATATAAGTGTTTGTGTGTGTGGAGCTGCATGAGTATATAAGAGAGCTGTTGGTGTATGTAAGAAAGCTGTGTACAAGTATGTAGCAAAACAGTGCGTGTATGTAACAGAGGTGTGAGTGCATACTTCAAAGCTGTAGAAAAGCTATATGTGTTAGAACTGTGTTTGTGTATGGAGGAGAGTTGTGTGTGTATTTCGGAAAATTGCGTGTGTGATAGTAGTAGAGTTGTGTGTATGCAGGAGAGATGTGTGTATGTAGGAAAGAGGGTGGAAACTTATCAATGCTATAGGACCTATGCAAGAACCTAACATGATCAAATTTGACTCATGACAATACAGCTTTAAAAAATGCATTGGCAGCAATTGTACCGATCATCTACTTTCAATGAATTATCAGCAAATTGGTGAAAGTACACCTATTAAAAAAAAAATAACAGCCTCCTCCATATCCCCTCTAGCTGTCCTGTCCATCACCAAGATAGGTGCGTTTTCTGCCATTTTAGGTAGAAGTAATGTTCAACCAATTTGCTTCTAATTTAGACAAAGTAGTAGGAAAGTTTATCAAACAAACTCTACATATGAGCTCTATCTATTTTACAATACGTGTAATATGTATTCACAAAATGTCCATTTTCTATATGTGTGAACTTCACATCTTTTTTTTTTTTTAGTAAGTTTTAGTGCATGATGAGGTGGTGTTTACCTATAGGATCCACCATCTCTTGGACTGGGCACCATTGATGGTATTTATTGGGCCCCACGTTCTTAAGTAAATCTCAATATTGCTTCAAAAAGGTAGCTATGCATATACAGTTTACAGACAGAATGTTAACATATTAAGCAAGAGTGTGACAACTTATCAGTGCTAAATGTGCCATAAAAAAACCCAGCATGTAAAATTCTTAGCTTTGACAAGTGACAACATATCTGGCAAAATGCATTGTAAACCAAATGTAATTTTTAGCTGCAGTAAATTTTAGACAATCAAAATGATGTTAAAATGTGTGTGTTTCTTACAGTCTAGAGGCTGCTTATTCTGATGGAGGAAAACACTGACAGCATCCTTCATGATCACTGAAAGAACTGTTCTCCTTTCTCCTGCCCCACACTGATCTATCTGATCGGTGCAGTGCAGGGGAGAAAGTCACCAGGACTTGCACGGATGTTGCGCATCCTGTGTAGCTGAAAAAACTTCTGCAAGACTAGCCCTTGGACCTCTTTATGAAAAGAAGAACGACACTCCTGATATGTGAGGTGGCATGGATAGGGTCCCAATCAAACAAAGTTGTTGATTAGCCATTGAACCTTTCAGGTCATGTGATCAGTCACATTCCTGGAAGGAATTTCAAGATGTGGTAATGTATACGATGGATGAGTGTACATATATATATATATATATATATATATATATAAGTGTTTGTGTGTGTGGAGCTGCATGAGTATATAAGAGAGCTGTTGGTGTATGTAAGAAAGCTGTGTACAAGTATGTAGCAAAACAGTGCGTGTATGTAACAGAGGTGTGAGTGCATACTTCAAAGCTGTAGAAAAGCTATATGTGTTAGAACTGTGTTTGTGTATGGAGGAGAGTTGTGTGTGTATTTCGGAAAATTGCGTGTGTGATAGTAGTAGAGTTGTGTGTATGCAGGAGAGATGTGTGTATGTAGGAAAGAGGGTGGAAACTTATCAATGCTATAGGACCTATGCAAGAACCTAACATGATCAAATTTGACTCATGACAATACAGCTTTAAAAAATGCATTGGCAGCAATTGTACCGATCATCTACTTTCAATTAATTATCAGTAAATTGGTGAAAGTACACCTATTAAAAAAAAAATAACAGCCTCCTCCATATCCCCTCTAGCTGTCCTGTCCATCACCAAGATAGGTGCGTTTTCTGCCATTTTAGGTAGAAGTAATGTTCAACCAATTTGCTTCTAATTTAGACAAAGTAGTAGGAAAGTTTATCAAACAAACTCTACATATGAGCTCTATCTATTTTACAATACGTGTAATATGTATTCACAAAATGTCCATTTTCTATATGTGTGAACTTCACATCTTTTTTTTTTTTAGTAAGTTTTAGTGCATGATGAGGTGGTGTTTACCTATAGGATCCACCATCTCTTGGACTGGGCACCATTGATGGTATTTATTGGGCCCCACGTTCTTAAGTAAATCTCAATATTGCTTCAAAAAGGTAGCTATGCATATACAGTTTACAGACAGAATGTTAACATATTAAGCAAGAGTGTGACAACTTATCAGTGCTAAATGTGCCATAAAAAAACCCAGCATGTAAAATTCTTAGCTTTGACAAGTGACAACATATCTGGCAAAATGCATTGTAAACCAAATGTAATTTTTAGCTGCAGTAAATTTTAGACAATCAAAATGATGTTAAAATGTGTGTGTTTCTTACAGTCTAGAGGCTGCTTATTCTGATGGAGGAAAACACTGACAGCATCCTTCATGATCACTGAAAGAACTGTTCTCCTTTCTCCTGCCCCACACTGATCTATCTGATCGGTGCAGTGCAGGGGAGAAAGTCACCAGGACTTGCACGGATGTTGCGCATCCTGTGTAGCTGAAAAAACTTCTGCAAGACTAGCCCTTGGACCTCTTTATGAAAAGAAGAACGACACTCCTGATATGTGAGGTGGCATGGATAGGGTCCCAATCAAACAAAGTTGTTGATTAGCCATTGAACCTTTCAGGTCATGTGATCAGTCACATTCCTGGAAGGAATTTCAAGATGTGGTAATGTATACGATGGATGAGTGTACATATATATATATATATATAAGTGTTTGTGTGTGTGGAGCTGCATGAGTATATAAGAGAGCTGTTGGTGTATGGTATGTAAGAAAGCTGTGTACAAGTATGTAGCAAAACAGTGCGTGTATGTAACAGAGGTGTGAGTGCATACTTCAAAGCTGTAGAAAAGCTATATGTGTTAGAACTGTGTTTGTGTATGGAGGAGAGTTGTGTGTGTATTTCGGAAAATTGCGTGTGTGATAGTAGTAGAGTTGTGTGTATGCAGGAGAGATGTGTGTATGTAGGAAAGAGGGTGGAAACTTATCAATGCTATAGGACCTATGCAAGAACCTAACATGATCAAATTTGACTCATGACAATACAGCTTTAAAAAATGCATTGGCAGCAATTGTACCGATCATCTACTTTCAATGAATTATCAGCAAATTGGTGAAAGTACACCTATTAAAAAAAAAATAACAGCCTCCTCCATATCCCCTCTAGCTGTCCTGTCCATCACCAAGATAGGTGCGTTTTCTGCCATTTTAGGTAGAAGTAATGTTCAACCAATTTGCTTCTAATTTAGACAAAGTAGTAGGAAAGTTTATCAAACAAACTCTACATATGAGCTCTATCTATTTTACAATACGTGTAATATGTATTCACAAAATGTCCATTTTCTATATGTGTGAACTTCACATCTTTTTTTTTTTTTAGTAAGTTTTAGTGCATGATGAGGTGGTGTTTACCTATAGGATCCACCATCTCTTGGACTGGGCACCATTGATGGTATTTATTGGGCCCCACGTTCTTAAGTAAATCTCAATATTGCTTCAAAAAGGTAGCTATGCATATACAGTTTACAGACAGAATGTTAACATATTAAGCAAGAGTGTGACAACTTATCAGTGCTAAATGTGCCATAAAAAAACCCAGCATGTAAAATTCTTAGCTTTGACAAGTGACAACATATCTGGCAAAATGCATTGTAAACCAAATGTAATTTTTAGCTGCAGTAAATTTTAGACAATCAAAATGATGTTAAAATGTGTGTGTTTCTTACAGTCTAGAGGCTGCTTATTCTGATGGAGGAAAACACTGACAGCATCCTTCATGATCACTGAAAGAACTGTTCTCCTTTCTCCTGCCCCACACTGATCTATCTGATCGGTGCAGTGCAGGGGAGAAAGTCACCAGGACTTGCACGGATGTTGCGCATCCTGTGTAGCTGAAAAAACTTCTGCAAGACTAGCCCTTGGACCTCTTTATGAAAAGAAGAACGACACTCCTGATATGTGAGGTGGCATGGATAGGGTCCCAATCAAACAAAGTTGTTGATTAGCCATTGAACCTTTCAGGTCATGTGATCAGTCACATTCCTGGAAGGAATTTCAAGATGTGGTAATGTATACGATGGATGAGTGTACATATATATATATATATATATATATATATATATATAAGTGTTTGTGTGTGTGGAGCTGCATGAGTATATAAGAGAGCTGTTGGTGTATGTAAGAAAGCTGTGTACAAGTATGTAGCAAAACAGTGCGTGTATGTAACAGAGGTGTGAGTGCATACTTCAAAGCTGTAGAAAAGCTATATGTGTTAGAACTGTGTTTGTGTATGGAGGAGAGTTGTGTGTGTATTTCGGAAAATTGCGTGTGTGATAGTAGTAGAGTTGTGTGTATGCAGGAGAGATGTGTGTATGTAGGAAAGAGGGTGGAAACTTATCAATGCTATAGGACCTATGCAAGAACCTAACATGATCAAATTTGACTCATGACAATACAGCTTTAAAAAATGCATTGGCAGCAATTGTACCGATCATCTACTTTCAATGAATTATCAGCAAATTGGTGAAAGTACACCTATTAAAAAAAAAATAACAGCCTCCTCCATATCCCCTCTAGCTGTCCTGTCCATCACCAAGATAGGTGCGTTTTCTGCCATTTTAGGTAGAAGTAATGTTCAACCAATTTGCTTCTAATTTAGACAAAGTAGTAGGAAAGTTTATCAAACAAACTCTACATATGAGCTCTATCTATTTTACAATACGTGTAATATGTATTCACAAAATGTCCATTTTCTATATGTGTGAACTTCACATCTTTTTTTTTTTTTAGTAAGTTTTAGTGCATGATGAGGTGGTGTTTACCTATAGGATCCACCATCTCTTGGACTGGGCACCATTGATGGTATTTATTGGGCCCCACGTTCTTAAGTAAATCTCAATATTGCTTCAAAAAGGTAGCTATGCATATACAGTTTACAGACAGAATGTTAACATATTAAGCAAGAGTGTGACAACTTATCAGTGCTAAATGTGCCATAAAAAAACCCAGCATGTAAAATTCTTAGCTTTGACAAGTGACAACATATCTGGCAAAATGCATTGTAAACCAAATGTAATTTTTAGCTGCAGTAAATTTTAGACAATCAAAATGATGTTAAAATGTGTGTGTTTCTTACAGTCTAGAGGCTGCTTATTCTGATGGAGGAAAACACTGACAGCATCCTTCATGATCACTGAAAGAACTGTTCTCCTTTCTCCTGCCCCACACTGATCTATCTGATCGGTGCAGTGCAGGGGAGAAAGTCACCAGGACTTGCACGGATGTTGCGCATCCTGTGTAGCTGAAAAAACTTCTGCAAGACTAGCCCTTGGACCTCTTTATGAAAAGAAGAACGACACTCCTGATATGTGAGGTGGCATGGATAGGGTCCCAATCAAACAAAGTTGTTGATTAGCCATTGAACCTTTCAGGTCATGTGATCAGTCACATTCCTGGAAGGAATTTCAAGATGTGGTAATGTATACGATGGATGAGTGTACATATATATATATATATATATATATATATAAGTGTTTGTGTGTGTGGAGCTGCATGAGTATATAAGAGAGCTGTTGGTGTATGTAAGAAAGCTGTGTACAAGTATGTAGCAAAACAGTGCGTGTATGTAACAGAGGTGTGAGTGCATACTTCAAAGCTGTAGAAAAGCTATATGTGTTAGAACTGTGTTTGTGTATGGAGGAGAGTTGTGTGTGTATTTCGGAAAATTGCGTGTGTGATAGTAGTAGAGTTGTGTGTATGCAGGAGAGATGTGTGTATGTAGGAAAGAGGGTGGAAACTTATCAATGCTATAGGACCTATGCAAGAACCTAACATGATCAAATTTGACTCATGACAATACAGCTTTAAAAAATGCATTGGCAGCAATTGTACCGATCATCTACTTTCAATTAATTATCAGTAAATTGGTGAAAGTACACCTATTAAAAAAAAAATAACAGCCTCCTCCATATCCCCTCTAGCTGTCCTGTCCATCACCAAGATAGGTGCGTTTTCTGCCATTTTAGGTAGAAGTAATGTTCAACCAATTTGCTTCTAATTTAGACAAAGTAGTAGGAAAGTTTATCAAACAAACTCTACATATGAGCTCTATCTATTTTACAATACGTGTAATATGTATTCACAAAATGTCCATTTTCTATATGTGTGAACTTCACATCTTTTTTTTTTTTAGTAAGTTTTAGTGCATGATGAGGTGGTGTTTACCTATAGGATCCACCATCTCTTGGACTGGGCACCATTGATGGTATTTATTGGGCCCCACGTTCTTAAGTAAATCTCAATATTGCTTCAAAAAGGTAGCTATGCATATACAGTTTACAGACAGAATGTTAACATATTAAGCAAGAGTGTGACAACTTATCAGTGCTAAATGTGCCATAAAAAAACCCAGCATGTAAAATTCTTAGCTTTGACAAGTGACAACATATCTGGCAAAATGCATTGTAAACCAAATGTAATTTTTAGCTGCAGTAAATTTTAGACAATCAAAATGATGTTAAAATGTGTGTGTTTCTTACAGTCTAGAGGCTGCTTATTCTGATGGAGGAAAACACTGACAGCATCCTTCATGATCACTGAAAGAACTGTTCTCCTTTCTCCTGCCCCACACTGATCTATCTGATCGGTGCAGTGCAGGGGAGAAAGTCACCAGGACTTGCACGGATGTTGCGCATCCTGTGTAGCTGAAAAAACTTCTGCAAGACTAGCCCTTGGACCTCTTTATGAAAAGAAGAACGACACTCCTGATATGTGAGGTGGCATGGATAGGGTCCCAATCAAACAAAGTTGTTGATTAGCCATTGAACCTTTCAGGTCATGTGATCAGTCACATTCCTGGAAGGAATTTCAAGATGTGGTAATGTATACGATGGATGAGTGTACATATATATATATATATATAAGTGTTTGTGTGTGTGGAGCTGCATGAGTATATAAGAGAGCTGTTGGTGTATGGTATGTAAGAAAGCTGTGTACAAGTATGTAGCAAAACAGTGCGTGTATGTAACAGAGGTGTGAGTGCATACTTCAAAGCTGTAGAAAAGCTATATGTGTTAGAACTGTGTTTGTGTATGGAGGAGAGTTGTGTGTGTATTTCGGAAAATTGCGTGTGTGATAGTAGTAGAGTTGTGTGTATGCAGGAGAGATGTGTGTATGTAGGAAAGAGGGTGGAAACTTATCAATGCTATAGGACCTATGCAAGAACCTAACATGATCAAATTTGACTCATGACAATACAGCTTTAAAAAATGCATTGGCAGCAATTGTACCGATCATCTACTTTCAATGAATTATCAGCAAATTGGTGAAAGTACACCTATTAAAAAAAAAATAACAGCCTCCTCCATATCCCCTCTAGCTGTCCTGTCCATCACCAAGATAGGTGCGTTTTCTGCCATTTTAGGTAGAAGTAATGTTCAACCAATTTGCTTCTAATTTAGACAAAGTAGTAGGAAAGTTTATCAAACAAACTCTACATATGAGCTCTATCTATTTTACAATACGTGTAATATGTATTCACAAAATGTCCATTTTCTATATGTGTGAACTTCACATCTTTTTTTTTTTTTAGTAAGTTTTAGTGCATGATGAGGTGGTGTTTACCTATAGGATCCACCATCTCTTGGACTGGGCACCATTGATGGTATTTATTGGGCCCCACGTTCTTAAGTAAATCTCAATATTGCTTCAAAAAGGTAGCTATGCATATACAGTTTACAGACAGAATGTTAACATATTAAGCAAGAGTGTGACAACTTATCAGTGCTAAATGTGCCATAAAAAAACCCAGCATGTAAAATTCTTAGCTTTGACAAGTGACAACATATCTGGCAAAATGCATTGTAAACCAAATGTAATTTTTAGCTGCAGTAAATTTTAGACAATCAAAATGATGTTAAAATGTGTGTGTTTCTTACAGTCTAGAGGCTGCTTATTCTGATGGAGGAAAACACTGACAGCATCCTTCATGATCACTGAAAGAACTGTTCTCCTTTCTCCTGCCCCACACTGATCTATCTGATCGGTGCAGTGCAGGGGAGAAAGTCACCAGGACTTGCACGGATGTTGCGCATCCTGTGTAGCTGAAAAAACTTCTGCAAGACTAGCCCTTGGACCTCTTTATGAAAAGAAGAACGACACTCCTGATATGTGAGGTGGCATGGATAGGGTCCCAATCAAACAAAGTTGTTGATTAGCCATTGAACCTTTCAGGTCATGTGATCAGTCACATTCCTGGAAGGAATTTCAAGATGTGGTAATGTATACGATGGATGAGTGTACATATATATATATATATATATATATATATATATATATAAGTGTTTGTGTGTGTGGAGCTGCATGAGTATATAAGAGAGCTGTTGGTGTATGTAAGAAAGCTGTGTACAAGTATGTAGCAAAACAGTGCGTGTATGTAACAGAGGTGTGAGTGCATACTTCAAAGCTGTAGAAAAGCTATATGTGTTAGAACTGTGTTTGTGTATGGAGGAGAGTTGTGTGTGTATTTCGGAAAATTGCGTGTGTGATAGTAGTAGAGTTGTGTGTATGCAGGAGAGATGTGTGTATGTAGGAAAGAGGGTGGAAACTTATCAATGCTATAGGACCTATGCAAGAACCTAACATGATCAAATTTGACTCATGACAATACAGCTTTAAAAAATGCATTGGCAGCAATTGTACCGATCATCTACTTTCAATGAATTATCAGCAAATTGGTGAAAGTACACCTATTAAAAAAAAAATAACAGCCTCCTCCATATCCCCTCTAGCTGTCCTGTCCATCACCAAGATAGGTGCGTTTTCTGCCATTTTAGGTAGAAGTAATGTTCAACCAATTTGCTTCTAATTTAGACAAAGTAGTAGGAAAGTTTATCAAACAAACTCTACATATGAGCTCTATCTATTTTACAATACGTGTAATATGTATTCACAAAATGTCCATTTTCTATATGTGTGAACTTCACATCTTTTTTTTTTTTTAGTAAGTTTTAGTGCATGATGAGGTGGTGTTTACCTATAGGATCCACCATCTCTTGGACTGGGCACCATTGATGGTATTTATTGGGCCCCACGTTCTTAAGTAAATCTCAATATTGCTTCAAAAAGGTAGCTATGCATATACAGTTTACAGACAGAATGTTAACATATTAAGCAAGAGTGTGACAACTTATCAGTGCTAAATGTGCCATAAAAAAACCCAGCATGTAAAATTCTTAGCTTTGACAAGTGACAACATATCTGGCAAAATGCATTGTAAACCAAATGTAATTTTTAGCTGCAGTAAATTTTAGACAATCAAAATGATGTTAAAATGTGTGTGTTTCTTACAGTCTAGAGGCTGCTTATTCTGATGGAGGAAAACACTGACAGCATCCTTCATGATCACTGAAAGAACTGTTCTCCTTTCTCCTGCCCCACACTGATCTATCTGATCGGTGCAGTGCAGGGGAGAAAGTCACCAGGACTTGCACGGATGTTGCGCATCCTGTGTAGCTGAAAAAACTTCTGCAAGACTAGCCCTTGGACCTCTTTATGAAAAGAAGAACGACACTCCTGATATGTGAGGTGGCATGGATAGGGTCCCAATCAAACAAAGTTGTTGATTAGCCATTGAACCTTTCAGGTCATGTGATCAGTCACATTCCTGGAAGGAATTTCAAGATGTGGTAATGTATACGATGGATGAGTGTACATATATATATATATATATATATATATATATAAGTGTTTGTGTGTGTGGAGCTGCATGAGTATATAAGAGAGCTGTTGGTGTATGTAAGAAAGCTGTGTACAAGTATGTAGCAAAACAGTGCGTGTATGTAACAGAGGTGTGAGTGCATACTTCAAAGCTGTAGAAAAGCTATATGTGTTAGAACTGTGTTTGTGTATGGAGGAGAGTTGTGTGTGTATTTCGGAAAATTGCGTGTGTGATAGTAGTAGAGTTGTGTGTATGCAGGAGAGATGTGTGTATGTAGGAAAGAGGGTGGAAACTTATCAATGCTATAGGACCTATGCAAGAACCTAACATGATCAAATTTGACTCATGACAATACAGCTTTAAAAAATGCATTGGCAGCAATTGTACCGATCATCTACTTTCAATTAATTATCAGTAAATTGGTGAAAGTACACCTATTAAAAAAAAAATAACAGCCTCCTCCATATCCCCTCTAGCTGTCCTGTCCATCACCAAGATAGGTGCGTTTTCTGCCATTTTAGGTAGAAGTAATGTTCAACCAATTTGCTTCTAATTTAGACAAAGTAGTAGGAAAGTTTATCAAACAAACTCTACATATGAGCTCTATCTATTTTACAATACGTGTAATATGTATTCACAAAATGTCCATTTTCTATATGTGTGAACTTCACATCTTTTTTTTTTTTAGTAAGTTTTAGTGCATGATGAGGTGGTGTTTACCTATAGGATCCACCATCTCTTGGACTGGGCACCATTGATGGTATTTATTGGGCCCCACGTTCTTAAGTAAATCTCAATATTGCTTCAAAAAGGTAGCTATGCATATACAGTTTACAGACAGAATGTTAACATATTAAGCAAGAGTGTGACAACTTATCAGTGCTAAATGTGCCATAAAAAAACCCAGCATGTAAAATTCTTAGCTTTGACAAGTGACAACATATCTGGCAAAATGCATTGTAAACCAAATGTAATTTTTAGCTGCAGTAAATTTTAGACAATCAAAATGATGTTAAAATGTGTGTGTTTCTTACAGTCTAGAGGCTGCTTATTCTGATGGAGGAAAACACTGACAGCATCCTTCATGATCACTGAAAGAACTGTTCTCCTTTCTCCTGCCCCACACTGATCTATCTGATCGGTGCAGTGCAGGGGAGAAAGTCACCAGGACTTGCACGGATGTTGCGCATCCTGTGTAGCTGAAAAAACTTCTGCAAGACTAGCCCTTGGACCTCTTTATGAAAAGAAGAACGACACTCCTGATATGTGAGGTGGCATGGATAGGGTCCCAATCAAACAAAGTTGTTGATTAGCCATTGAACCTTTCAGGTCATGTGATCAGTCACATTCCTGGAAGGAATTTCAAGATGTGGTAATGTATACGATGGATGAGTGTACATATATATATATATATATATAAGTGTTTGTGTGTGTGGAGCTGCATGAGTATATAAGAGAGCTGTTGGTGTATGTAAGAAAGCTGTGTACAAGTATGTAGCAAAACAGTGCGTGTATGTAACAGAGGTGTGAGTGCATACTTCAAAGCTGTAGAAAAGCTATATGTGTTAGAACTGTGTTTGTGTATGGAGGAGAGTTGTGTGTGTATTTCGGAAAATTGCGTGTGTGATAGTAGTAGAGTTGTGTGTATGCAGGAGAGATGTGTGTATGTAGGAAAGAGGGTGGAAACTTATCAATGCTATAGGACCTATGCAAGAACCTAACATGATCAAATTTGACTCATGACAATACAGCTTTAAAAAATGCATTGGCAGCAATTGTACCGATCATCTACTTTCAATGAATTATCAGTAAATTGGTGAAAGTACACCTATTAAAAAAAAAATAACAGCCTCCTCCATATCCCCTCTAGCTGTCCTGTCCATCACCAAGATAGGTGCATTTTCTGCCATTTTAGGTAGAAGTAATGTTCAACCAATTTGCTTCTAATTTAGACAAAGTAGTAGGAAAGTTTATCAAACAAACTCTACATATGAGCTCTATCTATTTTACAATACGTGTAATATGTATTCACAAAATGTCCATTTTCTATATGTGTGAACTTCACATCTTTTTTTTTTTTTAGTAAGTTTTAGTGCATGATGAGGTGGTGTTTACCTATAGGATCCACCATCTCTTGGACTGGGCACCATTGATGGTATTTATTGGGCCCCACGTTCTTAAGTAAATCTCAATATTGCTTCAAAAAGGTAGCTATGCATATACAGTTTACAGACAGAATGTTAACATATTAAGCAAGAGTGTGACAACTTATCAGTGCTAAATGTGCCATAAAAAAACCCAGCATGTAAAATTCTTAGCTTTGACAAGTGACAACATATCTGGCAAAATGCATTGTAAACCAAATGTAATTTTTAGCTGCAGTAAATTTTAGACAATCAAAATGATGTTAAAATGTGTGTGTTTCTTACAGTCTAGAGGCTGCTTATTCTGATGGAGGAAAACACTGACAGCATCCTTCATGATCACTGAAAGAACTGTTCTCCTTTCTCCTGCCCCACACTGATCTATCTGATCGGTGCAGTGCAGGGGAGAAAGTCACCAGGACTTGCACGGATGTTGCGCATCCTGTGTAGCTGAAAAAACTTCTGCAAGACTAGCCCTTGGACCTCTTTATGAAAAGAAGAACGACACTCCTGATATGTGAGGTGGCATGGATAGGGTCCCAATCAAACAAAGTTGTTGATTAGCCATTGAACCTTTCAGGTCATGTGATCAGTCACATTCCTGGAAGGAATTTCAAGATGTGGTAATGTATACGATGGATGAGTGTACATATATATATATATATATATATATATATATATATGTAAGTGTTTGTGTGTGTGGAGCTGCATGAGTATATAAGAGAGCTGTTGGTGTATGTAAGAAAGCTGTGTACAAGTATGTAGCAAAACAGTGCGTGTATGTAACAGAGGTGTGAGTGCATACTTCAAAGCTGTAGAAAAGCTATATGTGTTAGAACTGTGTTTGTGTATGGAGGAGAGTTGTGTGTGTATTTCGGAAAATTGCGTGTGTGATAGTAGTAGAGTTGTGTGTATGCAGGAGAGATGTGTGTATGTAGGAAAGAGGGTGGAAACTTATCAATGCTATAGGACCTATGCAAGAACCTAACATGATCAAATTTGACTCATGACAATACAGCTTTAAAAAATGCATTGGCAGCAATTGTACCGATCATCTACTTTCAATTAATTATCAGTAAATTGGTGAAAGTACACCTATTAAAAAAAAAATAACAGCCTCCTCCATATCCCCTCTAGCTGTCCTGTCCATCACCAAGATAGGTGCGTTTTCTGCCATTTTAGGTAGAAGTAATGTTCAACCAATTTGCTTCTAATTTAGACAAAGTAGTAGGAAAGTTTATCAAACAAACTCTACATATGAGCTCTATCTATTTTACAATACGTGTAATATGTATTCACAAAATGTCCATTTTCTATATGTGTGAACTTCACATCTTTTTTTTTTTTAGTAAGTTTTAGTGCATGATGAGGTGGTGTTTACCTATAGGATCCACCATCTCTTGGACTGGGCACCATTGATGGTATTTATTGGGCCCCACGTTCTTAAGTAAATCTCAATATTGCTTCAAAAAGGTAGCTATGCATATACAGTTTACAGACAGAATGTTAACATATTAAGCAAGAGTGTGACAACTTATCAGTGCTAAATGTGCCATAAAAAAACCCAGCATGTAAAATTCTTAGCTTTGACAAGTGACAACATATCTGGCAAAATGCATTGTAAACCAAATGTAATTTTTAGCTGCAGTAAATTTTAGACAATCAAAATGATGTTAAAATGTGTGTGTTTCTTACAGTCTAGAGGCTGCTTATTCTGATGGAGGAAAACACTGACAGCATCCTTCATGATCACTGAAAGAACTGTTCTCCTTTCTCCTGCCCCACACTGATCTATCTGATCGGTGCAGTGCAGGGGAGAAAGTCACCAGGACTTGCACGGATGTTGCGCATCCTGTGTAGCTGAAAAAACTTCTGCAAGACTAGCCCTTGGACCTCTTTATGAAAAGAAGAACGACACTCCTGATATGTGAGGTGGCATGGATAGGGTCCCAATCAAACAAAGTTGTTGATTAGCCATTGAACCTTTCAGGTCATGTGATCAGTCACATTCCTGGAAGGAATTTCAAGATGTGGTAATGTATACGATGGATGAGTGTACATATATATATATATATATATATATATAAGTGTTTGTGTGTGTGGAGCTGCATGAGTATATAAGAGAGCTGTTGGTGTATGTAAGAAAGCTGTGTACAAGTATGTAGCAAAACAGTGCGTGTATGTAACAGAGGTGTGAGTGCATACTTCAAAGCTGTAGAAAAGCTATATGTGTTAGAACTGTGTTTGTGTATGGAGGAGAGTTGTGTGTGTATTTCGGAAAATTGCGTGTGTGATAGTAGTAGAGTTGTGTGTATGCAGGAGAGATGTGTGTATGTAGGAAAGAGGGTGGAAACTTATCAATGCTATAGGACCTATGCAAGAACCTAACATGATCAAATTTGACTCATGACAATACAGCTTTAAAAAATGCATTGGCAGCAATTGTACCGATCATCTACTTTCAATGAATTATCAGCAAATTGGTGAAAGTACACCTATTAAAAAAAAAATAACAGCCTCCTCCATATCCCCTCTAGCTGTCCTGTCCATCACCAAGATAGGTGCGTTTTCTGCCATTTTAGGTAGAAGTAATGTTCAACCAATTTGCTTCTAATTTAGACAAAGTAGTAGGAAAGTTTATCAAACAAACTCTACATATGAGCTCTATCTATTTTACAATACGTGTAATATGTATTCACAAAATGTCCATTTTCTATATGTGTGAACTTCACATCTTTTTTTTTTTTTAGTAAGTTTTAGTGCATGATGAGGTGGTGTTTACCTATAGGATCCACCATCTCTTGGACTGGGCACCATTGATGGTATTTATTGGGCCCCACGTTCTTAAGTAAATCTCAATATTGCTTCAAAAAGGTAGCTATGCATATACAGTTTACAGACAGAATGTTAACATATTAAGCAAGAGTGTGACAACTTATCAGTGCTAAATGTGCCATAAAAAAACCCAGCATGTAAAATTCTTAGCTTTGACAAGTGACAACATATCTGGCAAAATGCATTGTAAACCAAATGTAATTTTTAGCTGCAGTAAATTTTAGACAATCAAAATGATGTTAAAATGTGTGTGTTTCTTACAGTCTAGAGGCTGCTTATTCTGATGGAGGAAAACACTGACAGCATCCTTCATGATCACTGAAAGAACTGTTCTCCTTTCTCCTGCCCCACACTGATCTATCTGATCGGTGCAGTGCAGGGGAGAAAGTCACCAGGACTTGCACGGATGTTGCGCATCCTGTGTAGCTGAAAAAACTTCTGCAAGACTAGCCCTTGGACCTCTTTATGAAAAGAAGAACGACACTCCTGATATGTGAGGTGGCATGGATAGGGTCCCAATCAAACAAAGTTGTTGATTAGCCATTGAACCTTTCAGGTCATGTGATCAGTCACATTCCTGGAAGGAATTTCAAGATGTGGTAATGTATACGATGGATGAGTGTACATATATATATATATATATATATATATAAGTGTTTGTGTGTGTGGAGCTGCATGAGTATATAAGAGAGCTGTTGGTGTATGTAAGAAAGCTGTGTACAAGTATGTAGCAAAACAGTGCGTGTATGTAACAGAGGTGTGAGTGCATACTTCAAAGCTGTAGAAAAGCTATATGTGTTAGAACTGTGTTTGTGTATGGAGGAGAGTTGTGTGTGTATTTCGGAAAATTGCGTGTGTGATAGTAGTAGAGTTGTGTGTATGCAGGAGAGATGTGTGTATGTAGGAAAGAGGGTGGAAACTTATCAATGCTATAGGACCTATGCAAGAACCTAACATGATCAAATTTGACTCATGACAATACAGCTTTAAAAAATGCATTGGCAGCAATTGTACCGATCATCTACTTTCAATTAATTATCAGTAAATTGGTGAAAGTACACCTATTAAAAAAAAAATAACAGCCTCCTCCATATCCCCTCTAGCTGTCCTGTCCATCACCAAGATAGGTGCGTTTTCTGCCATTTTAGGTAGAAGTAATGTTCAACCAATTTGCTTCTAATTTAGACAAAGTAGTAGGAAAGTTTATCAAACAAACTCTACATATGAGCTCTATCTATTTTACAATACGTGTAATATGTATTCACAAAATGTCCATTTTCTATATGTGTGAACTTCACATCTTTTTTTTTTTTAGTAAGTTTTAGTGCATGATGAGGTGGTGTTTACCTATAGGATCCACCATCTCTTGGACTGGGCACCATTGATGGTATTTATTGGGCCCCACGTTCTTAAGTAAATCTCAATATTGCTTCAAAAAGGTAGCTATGCATATACAGTTTACAGACAGAATGTTAACATATTAAGCAAGAGTGTGACAACTTATCAGTGCTAAATGTGCCATAAAAAAACCCAGCATGTAAAATTCTTAGCTTTGACAAGTGACAACATATCTGGCAAAATGCATTGTAAACCAAATGTAATTTTTAGCTGCAGTAAATTTTAGACAATCAAAATGATGTTAAAATGTGTGTGTTTCTTACAGTCTAGAGGCTGCTTATTCTGATGGAGGAAAACACTGACAGCATCCTTCATGATCACTGAAAGAACTGTTCTCCTTTCTCCTGCCCCACACTGATCTATCTGATCGGTGCAGTGCAGGGGAGAAAGTCACCAGGACTTGCACGGATGTTGCGCATCCTGTGTAGCTGAAAAAACTTCTGCAAGACTAGCCCTTGGACCTCTTTATGAAAAGAAGAACGACACTCCTGATATGTGAGGTGGCATGGATAGGGTCCCAATCAAACAAAGTTGTTGATTAGCCATTGAACCTTTCAGGTCATGTGATCAGTCACATTCCTGGAAGGAATTTCAAGATGTGGTAATGTATACGATGGATGAGTGTACATATATATATATATATATATATATATAAGTGTTTGTGTGTGTGGAGCTGCATGAGTATATAAGAGAGCTGTTGGTGTATGTAAGAAAGCTGTGTACAAGTATGTAGCAAAACAGTGCGTGTATGTAACAGAGGTGTGAGTGCATACTTCAAAGCTGTAGAAAAGCTATATGTGTTAGAACTGTGTTTGTGTATGGAGGAGAGTTGTGTGTGTATTTCGGAAAATTGCGTGTGTGATAGTAGTAGAGTTGTGTGTATGCAGGAGAGATGTGTGTATGTAGGAAAGAGGGTGGAAACTTATCAATGCTATAGGACCTATGCAAGAACCTAACATGATCAAATTTGACTCATGACAATACAGCTTTAAAAAATGCATTGGCAGCAATTGTACCGATCATCTACTTTCAATGAATTATCAGCAAATTGGTGAAAGTACACCTATTAAAAAAAAAATAACAGCCTCCTCCATATCCCCTCTAGCTGTCCTGTCCATCACCAAGATAGGTGCGTTTTCTGCCATTTTAGGTAGAAGTAATGTTCAACCAATTTGCTTCTAATTTAGACAAAGTAGTAGGAAAGTTTATCAAACAAACTCTACATATGAGCTCTATCTATTTTACAATACGTGTAATATGTATTCACAAAATGTCCATTTTCTATATGTGTGAACTTCACATCTTTTTTTTTTTTTAGTAAGTTTTAGTGCATGATGAGGTGGTGTTTACCTATAGGATCCACCATCTCTTGGACTGGGCACCATTGATGGTATTTATTGGGCCCCACGTTCTTAAGTAAATCTCAATATTGCTTCAAAAAGGTAGCTATGCATATACAGTTTACAGACAGAATGTTAACATATTAAGCAAGAGTGTGACAACTTATCAGTGCTAAATGTGCCATAAAAAAACCCAGCATGTAAAATTCTTAGCTTTGACAAGTGACAACATATCTGGCAAAATGCATTGTAAACCAAATGTAATTTTTAGCTGCAGTAAATTTTAGACAATCAAAATGATGTTAAAATGTGTGTGTTTCTTACAGTCTAGAGGCTGCTTATTCTGATGGAGGAAAACACTGACAGCATCCTTCATGATCACTGAAAGAACTGTTCTCCTTTCTCCTGCCCCACACTGATCTATCTGATCGGTGCAGTGCAGGGGAGAAAGTCACCAGGACTTGCACGGATGTTGCGCATCCTGTGTAGCTGAAAAAACTTCTGCAAGACTAGCCCTTGGACCTCTTTATGAAAAGAAGAACGACACTCCTGATATGTGAGGTGGCATGGATAGGGTCCCAATCAAACAAAGTTGTTGATTAGCCATTGAACCTTTCAGGTCATGTGATCAGTCACATTCCTGGAAGGAATTTCAAGATGTGGTAATGTATACGATGGATGAGTGTACATATATATATATATATATATATATATATATAAGTGTTTGTGTGTGTGGAGCTGCATGAGTATATAAGAGAGCTGTTGGTGTATGTAAGAAAGCTGTGTACAAGTATGTAGCAAAACAGTGCGTGTATGTAACAGAGGTGTGAGTGCATACTTCAAAGCTGTAGAAAAGCTATATGTGTTAGAACTGTGTTTGTGTATGGAGGAGAGTTGTGTGTGTATTTCGGAAAATTGCGTGTGTGATAGTAGTAGAGTTGTGTGTATGCAGGAGAGATGTGTGTATGTAGGAAAGAGGGTGGAAACTTATCAATGCTATAGGACCTATGCAAGAACCTAACATGATCAAATTTGACTCATGACAATACAGCTTTAAAAAATGCATTGGCAGCAATTGTACCGATCATCTACTTTCAATTAATTATCAGTAAATTGGTGAAAGTACACCTATTAAAAAAAAAATAACAGCCTCCTCCATATCCCCTCTAGCTGTCCTGTCCATCACCAAGATAGGTGCGTTTTCTGCCATTTTAGGTAGAAGTAATGTTCAACCAATTTGCTTCTAATTTAGACAAAGTAGTAGGAAAGTTTATCAAACAAACTCTACATATGAGCTCTATCTATTTTACAATACGTGTAATATGTATTCACAAAATGTCCATTTTCTATATGTGTGAACTTCACATCTTTTTTTTTTTTAGTAAGTTTTAGTGCATGATGAGGTGGTGTTTACCTATAGGATCCACCATCTCTTGGACTGGGCACCATTGATGGTATTTATTGGGCCCCACGTTCTTAAGTAAATCTCAATATTGCTTCAAAAAGGTAGCTATGCATATACAGTTTACAGACAGAATGTTAACATATTAAGCAAGAGTGTGACAACTTATCAGTGCTAAATGTGCCATAAAAAAACCCAGCATGTAAAATTCTTAGCTTTGACAAGTGACAACATATCTGGCAAAATGCATTGTAAACCAAATGTAATTTTTAGCTGCAGTAAATTTTAGACAATCAAAATGATGTTAAAATGTGTGTGTTTCTTACAGTCTAGAGGCTGCTTATTCTGATGGAGGAAAACACTGACAGCATCCTTCATGATCACTGAAAGAACTGTTCTCCTTTCTCCTGCCCCACACTGATCTATCTGATCGGTGCAGTGCAGGGGAGAAAGTCACCAGGACTTGCACGGATGTTGCGCATCCTGTGTAGCTGAAAAAACTTCTGCAAGACTAGCCCTTGGACCTCTTTATGAAAAGAAGAACGACACTCCTGATATGTGAGGTGGCATGGATAGGGTCCCAATCAAACAAAGTTGTTGATTAGCCATTGAACCTTTCAGGTCATGTGATCAGTCACATTCCTGGAAGGAATTTCAAGATGTGGTAATGTATACGATGGATGAGTGTACATATATATATATATATATATAAGTGTTTGTGTGTGTGGAGCTGCATGAGTATATAAGAGAGCTGTTGGTGTATGGTATGTAAGAAAGCTGTGTACAAGTATGTAGCAAAACAGTGCGTGTATGTAACAGAGGTGTGAGTGCATACTTCAAAGCTGTAGAAAAGCTATATGTGTTAGAACTGTGTTTGTGTATGGAGGAGAGTTGTGTGTGTATTTCGGAAAATTGCGTGTGTGATAGTAGTAGAGTTGTGTGTATGCAGGAGAGATGTGTGTATGTAGGAAAGAGGGTGGAAACTTATCAATGCTATAGGACCTATGCAAGAACCTAACATGATCAAATTTGACTCATGACAATACAGCTTTAAAAAATGCATTGGCAGCAATTGTACCGATCATCTACTTTCAATGAATTATCAGCAAATTGGTGAAAGTACACCTATTAAAAAAAAAATAACAGCCTCCTCCATATCCCCTCTAGCTGTCCTGTCCATCACCAAGATAGGTGCGTTTTCTGCCATTTTAGGTAGAAGTAATGTTCAACCAATTTGCTTCTAATTTAGACAAAGTAGTAGGAAAGTTTATCAAACAAACTCTACATATGAGCTCTATCTATTTTACAATACGTGTAATATGTATTCACAAAATGTCCATTTTCTATATGTGTGAACTTCACATCTTTTTTTTTTTTTAGTAAGTTTTAGTGCATGATGAGGTGGTGTTTACCTATAGGATCCACCATCTCTTGGACTGGGCACCATTGATGGTATTTATTGGGCCCCACGTTCTTAAGTAAATCTCAATATTGCTTCAAAAAGGTAGCTATGCATATACAGTTTACAGACAGAATGTTAACATATTAAGCAAGAGTGTGACAACTTATCAGTGCTAAATGTGCCATAAAAAAACCCAGCATGTAAAATTCTTAGCTTTGACAAGTGACAACATATCTGGCAAAATGCATTGTAAACCAAATGTAATTTTTAGCTGCAGTAAATTTTAGACAATCAAAATGATGTTAAAATGTGTGTGTTTCTTACAGTCTAGAGGCTGCTTATTCTGATGGAGGAAAACACTGACAGCATCCTTCATGATCACTGAAAGAACTGTTCTCCTTTCTCCTGCCCCACACTGATCTATCTGATCGGTGCAGTGCAGGGGAGAAAGTCACCAGGACTTGCACGGATGTTGCGCATCCTGTGTAGCTGAAAAAACTTCTGCAAGACTAGCCCTTGGACCTCTTTATGAAAAGAAGAACGACACTCCTGATATGTGAGGTGGCATGGATAGGGTCCCAATCAAACAAAGTTGTTGATTAGCCATTGAACCTTTCAGGTCATGTGATCAGTCACATTCCTGGAAGGAATTTCAAGATGTGGTAATGTATACGATGGATGAGTGTACATATATATATATATATATATAAGTGTTTGTGTGTGTGGAGCTGCATGAGTATATAAGAGAGCTGTTGGTGTATGTAAGAAAGCTGTGTACAAGTATGTAGCAAAACAGTGCGTGTATGTAACAGAGGTGTGAGTGCATACTTCAAAGCTGTAGAAAAGCTATATGTGTTAGAACTGTGTTTGTGTATGGAGGAGAGTTGTGTGTGTATTTCGGAAAATTGCGTGTGTGATAGTAGTAGAGTTGTGTGTATGCAGGAGAGATGTGTGTATGTAGGAAAGAGGGTGGAAACTTATCAATGCTATAGGACCTATGCAAGAACCTAACATGATCAAATTTGACTCATGACAATACAGCTTTAAAAAATGCATTGGCAGCAATTGTACCGATCATCTACTTTCAATGAATTATCAGCAAATTGGTGAAAGTACACCTATTAAAAAAAAAATAACAGCCTCCTCCATATCCCCTCTAGCTGTCCTGTCCATCACCAAGATAGGTGCGTTTTCTGCCATTTTAGGTAGAAGTAATGTTCAACCAATTTGCTTCTAATTTAGACAAAGTAGTAGGAAAGTTTATCAAACAAACTCTACATATGAGCTCTATCTATTTTACAATACGTGTAATATGTATTCACAAAATGTCCATTTTCTATATGTGTGAACTTCACATCTTTTTTTTTTTTTAGTAAGTTTTAGTGCATGATGAGGTGGTGTTTACCTATAGGATCCACCATCTCTTGGACTGGGCACCATTGATGGTATTTATTGGGCCCCACGTTCTTAAGTAAATCTCAATATTGCTTCAAAAAGGTAGCTATGCATATACAGTTTACAGACAGAATGTTAACATATTAAGCAAGAGTGTGACAACTTATCAGTGCTAAATGTGCCATAAAAAAACCCAGCATGTAAAATTCTTAGCTTTGACAAGTGACAACATATCTGGCAAAATGCATTGTAAACCAAATGTAATTTTTAGCTGCAGTAAATTTTAGACAATCAAAATGATGTTAAAATGTGTGTGTTTCTTACAGTCTAGAGGCTGCTTATTCTGATGGAGGAAAACACTGACAGCATCCTTCATGATCACTGAAAGAACTGTTCTCCTTTCTCCTGCCCCACACTGATCTATCTGATCGGTGCAGTGCAGGGGAGAAAGTCACCAGGACTTGCACGGATGTTGCGCATCCTGTGTAGCTGAAAAAACTTCTGCAAGACTAGCCCTTGGACCTCTTTATGAAAAGAAGAACGACACTCCTGATATGTGAGGTGGCATGGATAGGGTCCCAATCAAACAAAGTTGTTGATTAGCCATTGAACCTTTCAGGTCATGTGATCAGTCACATTCCTGGAAGGAATTTCAAGATGTGGTAATGTATACGATGGATGAGTGTACATATATATATATATATATATAAGTGTTTGTGTGTGTGGAGCTGCATGAGTATATAAGAGAGCTGTTGGTGTATGGTATGTAAGAAAGCTGTGTACAAGTATGTAGCAAAACAGTGCGTGTATGTAACAGAGGTGTGAGTGCATACTTCAAAGCTGTAGAAAAGCTATATGTGTTAGAACTGTGTTTGTGTATGGAGGAGAGTTGTGTGTGTATTTCGGAAAATTGCGTGTGTGATAGTAGTAGAGTTGTGTGTATGCAGGAGAGATGTGTGTATGTAGGAAAGAGGGTGGAAACTTATCAATGCTATAGGACCTATGCAAGAACCTAACATGATCAAATTTGACTCATGACAATACAGCTTTAAAAAATGCATTGGCAGCAATTGTACCGATCATCTACTTTCAATGAATTATCAGCAAATTGGTGAAAGTACACCTATTAAAAAAAAAATAACAGCCTCCTCCATATCCCCTCTAGCTGTCCTGTCCATCACCAAGATAGGTGCGTTTTCTGCCATTTTAGGTAGAAGTAATGTTCAACCAATTTGCTTCTAATTTAGACAAAGTAGTAGGAAAGTTTATCAAACAAACTCTACATATGAGCTCTATCTATTTTACAATACGTGTAATATGTATTCACAAAATGTCCATTTTCTATATGTGTGAACTTCACATCTTTTTTTTTTTTTAGTAAGTTTTAGTGCATGATGAGGTGGTGTTTACCTATAGGATCCACCATCTCTTGGACTGGGCACCATTGATGGTATTTATTGGGCCCCACGTTCTTAAGTAAATCTCAATATTGCTTCAAAAAGGTAGCTATGCATATACAGTTTACAGACAGAATGTTAACATATTAAGCAAGAGTGTGACAACTTATCAGTGCTAAATGTGCCATAAAAAAACCCAGCATGTAAAATTCTTAGCTTTGACAAGTGACAACATATCTGGCAAAATGCATTGTAAACCAAATGTAATTTTTAGCTGCAGTAAATTTTAGACAATCAAAATGATGTTAAAATGTGTGTGTTTCTTACAGTCTAGAGGCTGCTTATTCTGATGGAGGAAAACACTGACAGCATCCTTCATGATCACTGAAAGAACTGTTCTCCTTTCTCCTGCCCCACACTGATCTATCTGATCGGTGCAGTGCAGGGGAGAAAGTCACCAGGACTTGCACGGATGTTGCGCATCCTGTGTAGCTGAAAAAACTTCTGCAAGACTAGCCCTTGGACCTCTTTATGAAAAGAAGAACGACACTCCTGATATGTGAGGTGGCATGGATAGGGTCCCAATCAAACAAAGTTGTTGATTAGCCATTGAACCTTTCAGGTCATGTGATCAGTCACATTCCTGGAAGGAATTTCAAGATGTGGTAATGTATACGATGGATGAGTGTACATATATATATATATATATATAAGTGTTTGTGTGTGTGGAGCTGCATGAGTATATAAGAGAGCTGTTGGTGTATGTAAGAAAGCTGTGTACAAGTATGTAGCAAAACAGTGCGTGTATGTAACAGAGGTGTGAGTGCATACTTCAAAGCTGTAGAAAAGCTATATGTGTTAGAACTGTGTTTGTGTATGGAGGAGAGTTGTGTGTGTATTTCGGAAAATTGCGTGTGTGATAGTAGTAGAGTTGTGTGTATGCAGGAGAGATGTGTGTATGTAGGAAAGAGGGTGGAAACTTATCAATGCTATAGGACCTATGCAAGAACCTAACATGATCAAATTTGACTCATGACAATACAGCTTTAAAAAATGCATTGGCAGCAATTGTACCGATCATCTACTTTCAATGAATTATCAGCAAATTGGTGAAAGTACACCTATTAAAAAAAAAATAACAGCCTCCTCCATATCCCCTCTAGCTGTCCTGTCCATCACCAAGATAGGTGCGTTTTCTGCCATTTTAGGTAGAAGTAATGTTCAACCAATTTGCTTCTAATTTAGACAAAGTAGTAGGAAAGTTTATCAAACAAACTCTACATATGAGCTCTATCTATTTTACAATACGTGTAATATGTATTCACAAAATGTCCATTTTCTATATGTGTGAACTTCACATCTTTTTTTTTTTTTAGTAAGTTTTAGTGCATGATGAGGTGGTGTTTACCTATAGGATCCACCATCTCTTGGACTGGGCACCATTGATGGTATTTATTGGGCCCCACGTTCTTAAGTAAATCTCAATATTGCTTCAAAAAGGTAGCTATGCATATACAGTTTACAGACAGAATGTTAACATATTAAGCAAGAGTGTGACAACTTATCAGTGCTAAATGTGCCATAAAAAAACCCAGCATGTAAAATTCTTAGCTTTGACAAGTGACAACATATCTGGCAAAATGCATTGTAAACCAAATGTAATTTTTAGCTGCAGTAAATTTTAGACAATCAAAATGATGTTAAAATGTGTGTGTTTCTTACAGTCTAGAGGCTGCTTATTCTGATGGAGGAAAACACTGACAGCATCCTTCATGATCACTGAAAGAACTGTTCTCCTTTCTCCTGCCCCACACTGATCTATCTGATCGGTGCAGTGCAGGGGAGAAAGTCACCAGGACTTGCACGGATGTTGCGCATCCTGTGTAGCTGAAAAAACTTCTGCAAGACTAGCCCTTGGACCTCTTTATGAAAAGAAGAACGACACTCCTGATATGTGAGGTGGCATGGATAGGGTCCCAATCAAACAAAGTTGTTGATTAGCCATTGAACCTTTCAGGTCATGTGATCAGTCACATTCCTGGAAGGAATTTCAAGATGTGGTAATGTATACGATGGATGAGTGTACATATATATATATATATATATAAGTGTTTGTGTGTGTGGAGCTGCATGAGTATATAAGAGAGCTGTTGGTGTATGGTATGTAAGAAAGCTGTGTACAAGTATGTAGCAAAACAGTGCGTGTATGTAACAGAGGTGTGAGTGCATACTTCAAAGCTGTAGAAAAGCTATATGTGTTAGAACTGTGTTTGTGTATGGAGGAGAGTTGTGTGTGTATTTCGGAAAATTGCGTGTGTGATAGTAGTAGAGTTGTGTGTATGCAGGAGAGATGTGTGTATGTAGGAAAGAGGGTGGAAACTTATCAATGCTATAGGACCTATGCAAGAACCTAACATGATCAAATTTGACTCATGACAATACAGCTTTAAAAAATGCATTGGCAGCAATTGTACCGATCATCTACTTTCAATGAATTATCAGCAAATTGGTGAAAGTACACCTATTAAAAAAAAAATAACAGCCTCCTCCATATCCCCTCTAGCTGTCCTGTCCATCACCAAGATAGGTGCGTTTTCTGCCATTTTAGGTAGAAGTAATGTTCAACCAATTTGCTTCTAATTTAGACAAAGTAGTAGGAAAGTTTATCAAACAAACTCTACATATGAGCTCTATCTATTTTACAATACGTGTAATATGTATTCACAAAATGTCCATTTTCTATATGTGTGAACTTCACATCTTTTTTTTTTTTTAGTAAGTTTTAGTGCATGATGAGGTGGTGTTTACCTATAGGATCCACCATCTCTTGGACTGGGCACCATTGATGGTATTTATTGGGCCCCACGTTCTTAAGTAAATCTCAATATTGCTTCAAAAAGGTAGCTATGCATATACAGTTTACAGACAGAATGTTAACATATTAAGCAAGAGTGTGACAACTTATCAGTGCTAAATGTGCCATAAAAAAACCCAGCATGTAAAATTCTTAGCTTTGACAAGTGACAACATATCTGGCAAAATGCATTGTAAACCAAATGTAATTTTTAGCTGCAGTAAATTTTAGACAATCAAAATGATGTTAAAATGTGTGTGTTTCTTACAGTCTAGAGGCTGCTTATTCTGATGGAGGAAAACACTGACAGCATCCTTCATGATCACTGAAAGAACTGTTCTCCTTTCTCCTGCCCCACACTGATCTATCTGATCGGTGCAGTGCAGGGGAGAAAGTCACCAGGACTTGCACGGATGTTGCGCATCCTGTGTAGCTGAAAAAACTTCTGCAAGACTAGCCCTTGGACCTCTTTATGAAAAGAAGAACGACACTCCTGATATGTGAGGTGGCATGGATAGGGTCCCAATCAAACAAAGTTGTTGATTAGCCATTGAACCTTTCAGGTCATGTGATCAGTCACATTCCTGGAAGGAATTTCAAGATGTGGTAATGTATACGATGGATGAGTGTACATATATATATATATATATATAAGTGTTTGTGTGTGTGGAGCTGCATGAGTATATAAGAGAGCTGTTGGTGTATGTAAGAAAGCTGTGTACAAGTATGTAGCAAAACAGTGCGTGTATGTAACAGAGGTGTGAGTGCATACTTCAAAGCTGTAGAAAAGCTATATGTGTTAGAACTGTGTTTGTGTATGGAGGAGAGTTGTGTGTGTATTTCGGAAAATTGCGTGTGTGATAGTAGTAGAGTTGTGTGTATGCAGGAGAGATGTGTGTATGTAGGAAAGAGGGTGGAAACTTATCAATGCTATAGGACCTATGCAAGAACCTAACATGATCAAATTTGACTCATGACAATACAGCTTTAAAAAATGCATTGGCAGCAATTGTACCGATCATCTACTTTCAATGAATTATCAGCAAATTGGTGAAAGTACACCTATTAAAAAAAAAATAACAGCCTCCTCCATATCCCCTCTAGCTGTCCTGTCCATCACCAAGATAGGTGCGTTTTCTGCCATTTTAGGTAGAAGTAATGTTCAACCAATTTGCTTCTAATTTAGACAAAGTAGTAGGAAAGTTTATCAAACAAACTCTACATATGAGCTCTATCTATTTTACAATACGTGTAATATGTATTCACAAAATGTCCATTTTCTATATGTGTGAACTTCACATCTTTTTTTTTTTTTAGTAAGTTTTAGTGCATGATGAGGTGGTGTTTACCTATAGGATCCACCATCTCTTGGACTGGGCACCATTGATGGTATTTATTGGGCCCCACGTTCTTAAGTAAATCTCAATATTGCTTCAAAAAGGTAGCTATGCATATACAGTTTACAGACAGAATGTTAACATATTAAGCAAGAGTGTGACAACTTATCAGTGCTAAATGTGCCATAAAAAAACCCAGCATGTAAAATTCTTAGCTTTGACAAGTGACAACATATCTGGCAAAATGCATTGTAAACCAAATGTAATTTTTAGCTGCAGTAAATTTTAGACAATCAAAATGATGTTAAAATGTGTGTGGTTTCTTACAGTCTAGAGGCTGCTTATTCTGATGGAGGAAAACACTGACAGCATCCTTCATGATCACTGAAAGAACTGTTCTCCTTTCTCCTGCCCCACACTGATCTATCTGATCGGTGCAGTGCAGGGGAGAAAGTCACCAGGACTTGCACGGATGTTGCGCATCCTGTGTAGCTGAAAAAACTTCTGCAAGACTAGCCCTTGGACCTCTTTATGAAAAGAAGAACGACACTCCTGATATGTGAGGTGGCATGGATAGGGTCCCAATCAAACAAAGTTGTTGATTAGCCATTGAACCTTTCAGGTCATGTGATCAGTCACATTCCTGGAAGGAATTTCAAGATGTGGTAATGTATACGATGGATGAGTGTACATATATATATATATATATATAAGTGTTTGTGTGTGTGGAGCTGCATGAGTATATAAGAGAGCTGTTGGTGTATGGTATGTAAGAAAGCTGTGTACAAGTATGTAGCAAAACAGTGCGTGTATGTAACAGAGGTGTGAGTGCATACTTCAAAGCTGTAGAAAAGCTATATGTGTTAGAACTGTGTTTGTGTATGGAGGAGAGTTGTGTGTGTATTTCGGAAAATTGCGTGTGTGATAGTAGTAGAGTTGTGTGTATGCAGGAGAGATGTGTGTATGTAGGAAAGAGGGTGGAAACTTATCAATGCTATAGGACCTATGCAAGAACCTAACATGATCAAATTTGACTCATGACAATACAGCTTTAAAAAATGCATTGGCAGCAATTGTACCGATCATCTACTTTCAATGAATTATCAGCAAATTGGTGAAAGTACACCTATTAAAAAAAAAATAACAGCCTCCTCCATATCCCCTCTAGCTGTCCTGTCCATCACCAAGATAGGTGCGTTTTCTGCCATTTTAGGTAGAAGTAATGTTCAACCAATTTGCTTCTAATTTAGACAAAGTAGTAGGAAAGTTTATCAAACAAACTCTACATATGAGCTCTATCTATTTTACAATACGTGTAATATGTATTCACAAAATGTCCATTTTCTATATGTGTGAACTTCACATCTTTTTTTTTTTTTAGTAAGTTTTAGTGCATGATGAGGTGGTGTTTACCTATAGGATCCACCATCTCTTGGACTGGGCACCATTGATGGTATTTATTGGGCCCCACGTTCTTAAGTAAATCTCAATATTGCTTCAAAAAGGTAGCTATGCATATACAGTTTACAGACAGAATGTTAACATATTAAGCAAGAGTGTGACAACTTATCAGTGCTAAATGTGCCATAAAAAAACCCAGCATGTAAAATTCTTAGCTTTGACAAGTGACAACATATCTGGCAAAATGCATTGTAAACCAAATGTAATTTTTTAGCTGCAGTAAATTTTAGACATCAAAATGATGTTAAAATGTGTGTGTTTCTTACAGTCTAGAGGCTGCTTATTCTGATGGAGGAAAACACTGACAGCATCCTTCATGATCACTGAAAGAACTGTTCTCCTTTCTCCTGCCCCACACTGATCTATCTGATCGGTGCAGTGCAGGGGAGAAAGTCACCAGGACTTGCACGGATGTTGCGCATCCTGTGTAGCTGAAAAAACTTCTGCAAGACTAGCCCTTGGACCTCTTTATGAAAAGAAGAACGACACTCCTGATATGTGAGGTGGCATGGATAGGGTCCCAATCAAACAAAGTTGTTGATTAGCCATTGAACCTTTCAGGTCATGTGATCAGTCACATTCCTGGAAGGAATTTCAAGATGTGGTAATGTATACGATGGATGAGTGTACATATATATATATATATATATAAGTGTTTGTGTGTGTGGAGCTGCATGAGTATATAAGAGAGCTGTTGGTGTATGTAAGAAAGCTGTGTACAAGTATGTAGCAAAACAGTGCGTGTATGTAACAGAGGTGTGAGTGCATACTTCAAAGCTGTAGAAAAGCTATATGTGTTAGAACTGTGTTTGTGTATGGAGGAGAGTTGTGTGTGTATTTCGGAAAATTGCGTGTGTGATAGTAGTAGAGTTGTGTGTATGCAGGAGAGATGTGTGTATGTAGGAAAGAGGGTGGAAACTTATCAATGCTATAGGACCTATGCAAGAACCTAACATGATCAAATTTGACTCATGACAATACAGCTTTAAAAAATGCATTGGCAGCAATTGTACCGATCATCTACTTTCAATGAATTATCAGCAAATTGGTGAAAGTACACCTATTAAAAAAAAAATAACAGCCTCCTCCATATCCCCTCTAGCTGTCCTGTCCATCACCAAGATAGGTGCGTTTTCTGCCATTTTAGGTAGAAGTAATGTTCAACCAATTTGCTTCTAATTTAGACAAAGTAGTAGGAAAGTTTATCAAACAAACTCTACATATGAGCTCTATCTATTTTACAATACGTGTAATATGTATTCACAAAATGTCCATTTTCTATATGTGTGAACTTCACATCTTTTTTTTTTTTAGTAAGTTTTAGTGCATGATGAGGTGGTGTTTACCTATAGGATCCACCATCTCTTGGACTGGGCACCATTGATGGTATTTATTGGGCCCCACGTTCTTAAGTAAATCTCAATATTGCTTCAAAAAGGTAGCTATGCATATACAGTTTACAGACAGAATGTTAACATATTAAGCAAGAGTGTGACAACTTATCAGTGCTAAATGTGCCATAAAAAAACCCAGCATGTAAAATTCTTAGCTTTGACAAGTGACAACATATCTGGCAAAATGCATTGTAAACCAAATGTAATTTTTAGCTGCAGTAAATTTTAGACAATCAAAATGATGTTAAAATGTGTGTGTTTCTTACAGTCTAGAGGCTGCTTATTCTGATGGAGGAAAACACTGACAGCATCCTTCATGATCACTGAAAGAACTGTTCTCCTTTCTCCTGCCCCACACTGATCTATCTGATCGGTGCAGTGCAGGGGAGAAAGTCACCAGGACTTGCACGGATGTTGCGCATCCTGTGTAGCTGAAAAAACTTCTGCAAGACTAGCCCTTGGACCTCTTTATGAAAAGAAGAACGACACTCCTGATATGTGAGGTGGCATGGATAGGGTCCCAATCAAACAAAGTTGTTGATTAGCCATTGAACCTTTCAGGTCATGTGATCAGTCACATTCCTGGAAGGAATTTCAAGATGTGGTAATGTATACGATGGATGAGTGTACATATATATATATATATATATATATATATATATAAGTGTTTGTGTGTGTGGAGCTGCATGAGTATATAAGAGAGCTGTTGGTGTATGTAAGAAAGCTGTGTACAAGTATGTAGCAAAACAGTGCGTGTATGTAACAGAGGTGTGAGTGCATACTTCAAAGCTGTAGAAAAGCTATATGTGTTAGAACTGTGTTTGTGTATGGAGGAGAGTTGTGTGTGTATTTCGGAAAATTGCGTGTGTGATAGTAGTAGAGTTGTGTGTATGCAGGAGAGATGTGTGTATGTAGGAAAGAGGGTGGAAACTTATCAATGCTATAGGACCTATGCAAGAACCTAACATGATCAAATTTGACTCATGACAATACAGCTTTAAAAAATGCATTGGCAGCAATTGTACCGATCATCTACTTTCAATTAATTATCAGTAAATTGGTGAAAGTACACCTATTAAAAAAAAAATAACAGCCTCCTCCATATCCCCTCTAGCTGTCCTGTCCATCACCAAGATAGGTGCGTTTTCTGCCATTTTAGGTAGAAGTAATGTTCAACCAATTTGCTTCTAATTTAGACAAAGTAGTAGGAAAGTTTATCAAACAAACTCTACATATGAGCTCTATCTATTTTACAATACGTGTAATATGTATTCACAAAATGTCCATTTTCTATATGTGTGAACTTCACATCTTTTTTTTTTTTAGTAAGTTTTAGTGCATGATGAGGTGGTGTTTACCTATAGGATCCACCATCTCTTGGACTGGGCACCATTGATGGTATTTATTGGGCCCCACGTTCTTAAGTAAATCTCAATATTGCTTCAAAAAGGTAGCTATGCATATACAGTTTACAGACAGAATGTTAACATATTAAGCAAGAGTGTGACAACTTATCAGTGCTAAATGTGCCATAAAAAAACCCAGCATGTAAAATTCTTAGCTTTGACAAGTGACAACATATCTGGCAAAATGCATTGTAAACCAAATGTAATTTTAGCTGCAGTAAATTTTAGACAATCAAAATGATGTTAAAATGTGTGTGTTTCTTACAGTCTAGAGGCTGCTTATTCTGATGGAGGAAAACACTGACAGCATCCTTCATGATCACTGAAAGAACTGTTCTCCTTTCTCCTGCCCCACACTGATCTATCTGATCGGTGCAGTGCAGGGGAGAAAGTCACCAGGACTTGCACGGATGTTGCGCATCCTGTGTAGCTGAAAAAACTTCTGCAAGACTAGCCCTTGGACCTCTTTATGAAAAGAAGAACGACACTCCTGATATGTGAGGTGGCATGGATAGGGTCCCAATCAAACAAAGGTTGTTGATTAGCCATTGAACCTTTCAGGTCATGTGATCAGTCACATTCCTGGAAGGAATTTCAAGATGTGGTAATGTATACGATGGATGAGTGTACATATATATATATATATATATAAGTGTTTGTGTGTGTGGAGCTGCATGAGTATATAAGAGAGCTGTTGGTGTATGTAAGAAAGCTGTGTACAAGTATGTAGCAAAACAGTGCGTGTATGTAACAGAGGTGTGAGTGCATACTTCAAAGCTGTAGAAAAGCTATATGTGTTAGAACTGTGTTTGTGTATGGAGGAGAGTTGTGTGTGTATTTCGGAAAATTGCGTGTGTGATAGTAGTAGAGTTGTGTGTATGCAGGAGAGATGTGTGTATGTAGGAAAGAGGGTGGAAACTTATCAATGCTATAGGACCTATGCAAGAACCTAACATGATCAAATTTGACTCATGACAATACAGCTTTAAAAAATGCATTGGCAGCAATTGTACCGATCATCTACTTTCAATGAATTATCAGCAAATTGGTGAAAGTACACCTATTAAAAAAAAATAACAGCCTCCTCCATATCCCCTCTAGCTGTCCTGTCCATCACCAAGATAGGTGCGTTTTCTGCCATTTTAGGTAGAAGTAATGTTCAACCAATTTGCTTCTAATTTAGACAAAGTAGTAGGAAAGTTTATCAAACAAACTCTACATATGAGCTCTATCTATTTTACAATACGTGTAATATGTATTCACAAAATGTCCATTTTCTATATGTGTGAACTTCACATCTTTTTTTTTTTTTAGTAAGTTTTAGTGCATGATGAGGTGGTGTTTACCTATAGGATCCACCATCTCTTGGACTGGGCACCATTGATGGTATTTATTGGGCCCCACGTTCTTAAGTAAATCTCAATATTGCTTCAAAAAGGTAGCTATGCATATACAGTTTACAGACAGAATGTTAACATATTAAGCAAGAGTGTGACAACTTATCAGTGCTAAATGTGCCATAAAAAAACCCAGCATGTAAAATTCTTAGCTTTGACAAGTGACAACATATCTGGCAAAATGCATTGTAAACCAAATGTAATTTTTAGCTGCAGTAAATTTTAGACAATCAAAATGATGTTAAAATGTGTGTGTTTCTTACAGTCTAGAGGCTGCTTATTCTGATGGAGGAAAACACTGACAGCATCCTTCATGATCACTGAAAGAACTGTTCTCCTTTCTCCTGCCCCACACTGATCTATCTGATCGGTGCAGTGCAGGGGAGAAAGTCACCAGGACTTGCACGGATGTTGCGCATCCTGTGTAGCTGAAAAAACTTCTGCAAGACTAGCCCTTGGACCTCTTTATGAAAAGAAGAACGACACTCCTGATATGTGAGGTGGCATGGATAGGGTCCCAATCAAACAAAGTTGTTGATTAGCCATTGAACCTTTCAGGTCATGTGATCAGTCACATTCCTGGAAGGAATTTCAAGATGTGGTAATGTATACGATGGATGAGTGTACATATATATATATATATATATATATATATATATATATAAGTGTTTGTGTGTGTGGAGCTGCATGAGTATATAAGAGAGCTGTTGGTGTATGTAAGAAAGCTGTGTACAAGTATGTAGCAAAACAGTGCGTGTATGTAACAGAGGTGTGAGTGCATACTTCAAAGCTGTAGAAAAGCTATATGTGTTAGAACTGTGTTTGTGTATGGAGGAGAGTTGTGTGTGTATTTCGGAAAATTGCGTGTGTGATAGTAGTAGAGTTGTGTGTATGCAGGAGAGATGTGTGTATGTAGGAAAGAGGGTGGAAACTTATCAATGCTATAGGACCTATGCAAGAACCTAACATGATCAAATTTGACTCATGACAATACAGCTTTAAAAAATGCATTGGCAGCAATTGTACCGATCATCTACTTTCAATTATTATCAGTAAATTGGTGAAAGTACACCTATTAAAAAAAAATAACAGCCTCCTCCATATCCCCTCTAGCTGTCCTGTCCATCACCAAGATAGGTGCGTTTTCTGCCATTTTAGGTAGAAGTAATGTTCAACCAATTTGCTTCTAATTTAGACAAAGTAGTAGGAAAGTTTATCAAACAAACTCTACATATGAGCTCTATCTATTTTACAATACGTGTAATATGTATTCACAAAATGTCCATTTTCTATATGTGTGAACTTCACATCTTTTTTTTTTTTAGTAAGTTTTAGTGCATGATGAGGTGGTGTTTACCTATAGGATCCACCATCTCTTGGACTGGGCACCATTGATGGTATTTATTGGGCCCCACGTTCTTAAGTAAATCTCAATATTGCTTCAAAAAGGTAGCTATGCATATACAGTTTACAGACAGAATGTTAACATATTAAGCAAGAGTGTGACAACTTATCAGTGCTAAATGTGCCATAAAAAAACCCAGCATGTAAAATTCTTAGCTTTGACAAGTGACAACATATCTGGCAAAATGCATTGTAAACCAAATGTAATTTTTAGCTGCAGTAAATTTTAGACAATCAAAATGATGTTAAAATGTGTGTGTTTCTTACAGTCTAGAGGCTGCTTATTCTGATGGGAGGAAAACACTGACAGCATCCTTCATGATCACTGAAAGAACTGTTCTCCTTTCTCCTGCCCCACACTGATCTATCTGATCGGTGCAGTGCAGGGGAGAAAGTCACCAGGACTTGCACGGATGTTGCGCATCCTGTGTAGCTGAAAAAACTTCTGCAAGACTAGCCCTTGGACCTCTTTATGAAAAGAAGAACGACACTCCTGATATGTGAGGTGGCATGGATAGGGTCCCAATCAAACAAAGTTGTTGATTAGCCATTGAACCTTTCAGGTCATGTGATCAGTCACATTCCTGGAAGGAATTTCAAGATGTGGTAATGTATACGATGGATGAGTGTACATATATATATATATATATATATATATAAGTGTTTGTGTGTGTGGAGCTGCATGAGTATATAAGAGAGCTGTTGGTGTATGTAAGAAAGCTGTGTACAAGTATGTAGCAAAACAGTGCGTGTATGTAACAGAGGTGTGAGTGCATACTTCAAAGCTGTAGAAAAGCTATATGTGTTAGAACTGTGTTTGTGTATGGAGGAGAGTTGTGTGTGTATTTCGGAAAATTGCGTGTGTGATAGTAGTAGAGTTGTGTGTATGCAGGAGAGATGTGTGTATGTAGGAAAGAGGGTGGAAACTTATCAATGCTATAGGACCTATGCAAGAACCTAACATGATCAAATTTGACTCATGACAATACAGCTTTAAAAAATGCATTGGCAGCAATTGTACCGATCATCTACTTTC
>NW_027368695.1:0-48012 GCF_046119375.1 Phyllobates terribilis | reverse complement strand
TCCCCTCTAAAATTTGAAGTTAAAAATATAAAAACGTAAAAGTAATATAGATAAACACAAGAGTAAAATATTAACCATGATTTCTTTTTTCATAAAATAAATAAACCTAATTTATTTATCTCATTACAACTCACCACTCAGTCTCTCATCTCCACCGACCCAATATATCTCGGTCTCCGGTACCGATAGAGTATAATCTCCCCCCTTACAATATTAGTAATTATTTTGGTGTGAAGTATGAATTTGATTTCGACATTTTTCTACTGTTTAATTCTGTAATGTTTTGTTTACTTCTTAAATATATATAATTAAGATTTTTTAGATAATACATCAATTAGGATTCAATATGACATTTTGAATATATGGCCCATGTGGGTCTACCTATCTAGCCCGTCAAAACGGACATGGGCAAGTGATTCAACCTGGTAAGAGGGCCTAGCTGGCCCGTTCGGACTCATATTGGCCTAAAAATTGGGTAAGAAATGTCTCTTGCCCGGCCCGTGCACATATATGATCAGTCTAACTATATTCCACATCTTGAATATTGCGATCTGTTATACGAAATAAGAATTATATTGCATTATGATCCAAAAACATTCAATATGTTGTCAAAAATAAGGTTCAAGTGACATTATTGTGGTTGCAACTTTTTATTCGCCAGTCAATTGTATATCTTTTTCTCAACATGGGTAGGATTTTCAATGATGTTGATCTCCCTCTTTTTATTTGTCGACTTGTATTTTTCTGATGGTTTTGCTTTTCGCTTACTCTTCACAATATCTGATTTCTCCTCCGGAACCGTACTCTTTTTCCTTCAGATTTCTTCTGAGCATCTTCAACTTTTTTATGGTCTCTTTAGCAATACTAGTGATCTATCAATGGTTGGTAGCACTGTTTGTTAGACATTTGTAGAACCTGACTTTGTAGAAGGTGGTATGATATCTTCACACAACTGTTCACCCTTTTGATTAACCATTTCTTCAACATGTCTTAGAGGTAGAAGCTCTTCAACAACAATATCTATTTCAACACGTTTAGAGATTTTACCTCTTCAGCACTAATTGCTACCTCAATATCCTGTTAAATATAATTGAAGGATCCTTAGGAATACCTAGCAATAATATTTGTGAAAATATCTACACACGTCACTAAAATACTTTGCACAAATCAGAAAATGTATGCACAAGTAGACAAATAATTGAAATAATTAGAAACTACTTGCACAAAATAGAAAAAAAAAATGGACATAACCAGAAACTACATGCACAAAATAGGAAGTAATTGCACAAAATAAGAAACTATTTACACAAACATAGGAAATACTTGCACATAACCAGAAACAATTTGCAGAAACTACATATCTATGTATAAAAAACACATTTTTACCTTTTATAGACTACAATCAACTTCCTGATGCTTCTCAACTTCCTCCATATGAAGGATGGCTGCCTCCTAACTTCCTTCTCTTGCTCGTGTGCAACAGTGTCATCATTTCCCATCTCCTTTCACTACTACAAGAATTGGAATATATACCGGGTGTTTCAGCTTATATATACTGGAAATATGACGTTGTATAGCTCATAGGTATATTTGGTCTTTATACTATATACCTCGGATACGGTTTCGGTGTATTTTCCCTATTTTTTTAATGTCCAACTTCTCGGATAAAAGGAGTAGCCTGGTGTATATAAATTTTATTTACATCGAGTATGTTAATAAACCGATTTATATTTCCTCTTCTATACGGGGTATTTGGTATATATATACACTGATTATCTACATATACCCCGGAAATTGGTGTGTTGGGTATTTTCCTCGACAGAAGATCGTAACCTTGTTGATAATTCAAGCTGTTGAACAATAGTCATAACGAATAGATGGGATTTTATAAGAACTAGTGACACTATTCCTTGGAGAAGAAATCTTCAACCACAAAATAGTATTGAAGTAAAACCTCTACCTCTACCTTTTTGTTGTAGGATTTCGAATCAAATTTTATTATAATGATTTGTTACACAGAGCAGTTTATAACTTGGAGTATCCAAGAGTATCCAAGAGCCAAAACTCAACGATAGAATAACCTGATACCTTCTAGTCTAATTTGAGATCCTAGCAAACCAAACTTTAACTAAAGCTTTGACATTGGAAGGTAATTCTTCATCTTCAAGTTGTTGTCTTATTAACTCTTCAAAGGCTTTAGAAATGCATACCTAGGCTAGGGTGACAAATCACCTTTTTATAACTAAGTCTAGGTACAAATGAAATCCCATAATTACCCTAACTACATATATCCTCTATGATTTCTATGACTTAATATTCTAGGATAAATCTTTAAAATACATCAACCGTATTATTTGAGAGATTCGGATCCATCTTGGACACCAAGGAATATCTTTTCGTGTTCAAGTTGGTTCCATCTTGTTATTTCTGTCTCTAGCGCTCCGCGTTGATCCTTCTGATGCACACAGCTTCAGTTCAACACGTCCTCTTTCTTAGAAACGCATCCAACGTTGTTCCTTTGCTTTGTTTTTTATCCGTTAGAGTCTTCTAACTCCTTGAAATTATTCCAGCTTTTCTTTGTTCCATGTATCTTGAAACATCACATGCAACTATTCCATCAAGTATAATGGATTTGTTATCACCAAAGCTTCAATAAAATATCTTCAGAATTCACATTCCAACAATATTTATACTCAGCTCTTGTGTCGCACCACACGAACGATGGGGCTGCTAATCTACATGGTGCTACCATCCTCACAGGCCACATAGTACATGCCTGATCCCGGAATGAGTTCAAGTATTCAATCCTGAAATATTATACATGGAAGGAATATCCTTAGGAGCAGGTTACTCGTTACAGATATGCAATACACACGAACAACGCACACAATGCCAATATGTGTAAAGGTTTCCAAAACATTGATAATGTTATGGGAGAGGGTTTGTAGTTGCTGAATGCTGATCAAGATCAGTTGATATCAGACGGATGTAATCATAGTCTTTTGAAACTAACCAAAAATATCAATGGCGTTGATTGCAATTTATATGCAATAGCAGAACATAAATGTTGATCCAAAGTGAATTTGTTATATACACGTTAGTTGGAATATTTAAGTTAGACAATCGCGTTTAAAAGTGCAATGCTGATATTTTAACTAGTACCAAGTCTGATCAACAAAACAGATGTCTGAATAAAGACTTACATTAAGAGAGCTACTAATAATCAAAGCAAAAAACAGTTGTGTTAAATCTAAATCCCAATCGGTAAACTGATACCAAACAAACGGCCTCTATAGTGCTCGACAGTATTGACAAGAGACCATTGCCACGTCCTAACGAACGTCTTGGCCGTCAGCAAGCTATCGGAGCCGGCCTGGTGGGCCCAACCTTGTTCCCTCTCTATCCCGAAGGTTGCCGCCAGCGTTTCGAGCCCCATACAACTATTGTGTCGGGCCATACACTTGACGTCAAAGATACCGCCACTAAAGAATTCCCCGGCAGCCTCGCTAAAGCCTCTGATATCTTCCGGAAGCTTCCAGACACTGTTCATCGCTGCTAGCAGGTATGCCACGTCATAGAGGCCGTGAAAGGTGACCCACTGGATACGATTGGAGAAACCGAGGCGGATACGCTTCAACATGTTAGCGAATTGCCACATATTTACTCCTCTAGTGTTATTCTCCGAGAAATCAATGCCGCTTTTTCTCAGCAAGTCGATTGCTTTCGGCGAGTGGACGTGATGTGTAGGGTCAAATCCGGAGAGGTTGAATTGCCATACGCCGGCGAGTTCGTTTGTGATGGGGTTGTATAAGGTGAATCCCACCTGAATTAGTCTCGTTCTCTCAACATTGAACTTCACATCTCTGTAGCGCTCTACTTCGTCGGCAAATTGAGGTGTGCTGATGATGGTGCCGGGATACTCGGTGTCCAATGCGATAGTGTTGAAGTCCAACGAAAGAGCCCAAAGAAGTCGACTTTCTTCTTCCTTGAAGTTGGCATGAAACACCTCCCTGATCAATGGCTCCTCCATGGCTGATATGCTATTGTTGTTTTTAGAGTTTCGAGAAAGAAATTGTCTTTGATCGTTAGAAGTTTGCGAGCGAAACTAAGACGATCATTCGGTTTTTATAGATTTTGGGCTAAGGTTTAGTCTATATATAGGATAGGAGGATAGACTTTCCTTGTAGGAAGAGGTTTCCTTTACTGGAGATACATAATAAGGAAGTTGCGTTATCGTTTACTGAAAGGATTTTTGTTTGAATTTAATGCTTATTAGGATTCAGATCTTTGTCCTGACGAGATAGATATTTTCTTTTTTAAAAAATTACAATATTAGTGGGATATCTAATGATTTGGGATACGTTAGCTTTATTTTCCTTTTTTTAACAAGTTATATAAAGTTGTCCTAAAATTTATGATATATTTGAATTATCACGTCTACACCGCTCATACTCGATCTATTTTTGAATTATATAAATTTGATTTGTTTTTACATAAATCCGGTCCGATAATTCAAGAAATTTTCGGATTAGGGTATTTACTGACCTGGTGGTCAAGAATATAGGCATAAAATATATTAAAATAATTTATTTTTATTTCATTGAAGAAATATTTTTCTTTATTTAAAAAATATTTTTGTTACCTTTCTTAAAGAAAAACTTACAAAGAACTGAAAAAATTCCACATCAACCGACCTGTTAACCCCACCCACCCGACCCGTTCTGACTAGATAAAAGTTCGACCTGACCCGATCAT
Organism: Phyllobates terribilis; assembly: GCF_046119375.1. Taxonomy (NCBI): domain Eukaryota; kingdom Metazoa; phylum Chordata; class Amphibia; order Anura; family Dendrobatidae; genus Phyllobates; species Phyllobates terribilis. The sequence goes on along the minus strand of NW_027368695.1, from coordinate 43,257 downwards.
TAATGACCGGAACCCGAAACTCTCTAAGTCGAACCCGACATGATCGACTCAATTGTCAGGTCTATTCATGTTTGATGATCTTGACAAAGACCTACTCACAAGGTCAAAAGAAACTGAAAATAAAGTCTATCATTTGTAAGTTGATCCATAGATCCTCTCTTCACAATTAAATTAGCAACTCTACCAAGATATCTACTCCATGAGTAATATTTGCAATAAAATCTGCCGCATCATTTATTTCCCTATAAACATATCTCATATCAAAAAATTGGAAACAAGTTTCAAATTCATGAATTTCTTTAATAATATTACTAACTTCACATGGAGTTTTTCAACTATTATTTAAGGAGTTAATAATAGTTGAATTACCCTCACCGCTCCACTTCGAACCTGACAGACCGTCCCACCGCTGCCCTAACCTCCATCAAGGCCATCAGGGCTTCAACGACCAGCACAGAAGCCTCCCGAACGTTGATTCTTTCTACTGTGATGGTGGATGCTAGCTTAATTTTTCTAACCGACTCATCAAAATTATTTTTATTTTATTTACACTAAATTCAAACTCATATTTCTTTTATCTATTATATTTTTTAACATTAACTTTATCCTTGTAACTTCTTATGTAAAGATTATCTTCTTTAGAAGAATTAATGTCTAAGTTGGAATAATATGGTTAATTCTAGCTTTATGGATTGGATGATTTATTTTTTATTGTTTTTATTAACGTCAATAAAGGGACTAGAAGGCAATCCTGCATTATCATGATTGATAATGCTTATAAAGTTAAGAAGAAAAACTAAGGAGTAAGGCTGCAAAATACATAACCTTTCTCGTAAAGTCCTGATAGGATAATGAGGTATATTACACATGTTACAAAGATAGAAAAGATAAATATCAATATCTCCGGCCTTTTTTGAAGTAATTGAGTCAGCTGCTTTATTGTTTTCTCGATGGCATTGAAAGATTCGGACTTCCTTGAGTTGTTGAATTTCCATCTTTATTTTTTTAATATTGCTTTGTAAATTCTATAGAACCTACTAGAATGACATTAATTATAGTTAAATTTGAATTGAATTATTTATTGAAATTGCAAGGTAAGTAGAAAGATTTTTTTCGGTACCATAACCAAAAGTTATCCTGCTATGAAAAATGTGGAAAAGCCCAATAATCCAATTAGAAAAATGATAATAGATTTTTTAACAGTTTTGTCGACGTAGATAAGTTTTAGTTAAAATAAATAGGTCATATAATGGCCATGTGCACTTCACCTACGACGTTGACCCAAAAACGCGTTGAAAGGCGTCGAACCCATTTTCTTCAGGTCGTTATTTGATTTCCGGATATGTCTCCCTAGGATGTGGAGAGGAGTTGATAGAACTTGATGAAACGGTGAATTCATCTCCATCCTCAAATTACCCTTGTTTTCTTCCAAGCGCCGGTCATTTTTGTTAAGGTTGAACCTCTCGATTCCGATTATCAAGTTAGTATAATTATTCTCCTCGACTTGCTATTCTTCTCTATATTTACTAGAATTTACGATTCCTCTCCTCAATCGTTTGATTTTAAGGTTTTCCCTCACTGAGATTAATACGTGGAATTGAAGAAGTATTCTCTAAGTATGAGTTAAGGTTTTTTATATTTGTAATAGTTCGAGTTCATTAGATAAATAACGATTGTTTGAATTCAACGGGTCTATTTGGTACATTTGATTCATTAAGACCCACGAGCTTAACAAGTCAATGTATTCTATAACTACACTAAGATTCTTTATACTTATACTACGTCTACCTTATTTTGGACTTTCTTAGTTTATTTGGATTCAATAAGGCACATTACATGTAATACTATTCGATTATTGGGCTTCGTCGAAGGTGAAGAAGGAGGCCCATGGTGAAGGTGATCAGTGACCAACGGATCAATCAGTTCTCTTGTGGAGTCTGCCCGCCGATATTCTATCCAACGACCCAATGTGTGTCGCTCGTGTGCCGCCCCACCACGGATGTAATCTGTTTCGAGAATCCAACTACGAGATCTAAACGAACCAGGAGCAACGCCCATATATTCTCCTCTTTGCAATGTATTTCGACACACGATTCACGCCATTAACAAAACTACCACCCCTTACCTTGTAATTCATTACTCTTGTAGTCAACCTCCAAAATCAGTAAAAATCCATTTTCAAAGCTTGTTGTTCGATCATCGGATCCCATATTTAGGCAATTAAGTTCGATTTTGAGGTTATGCTTTTTACCCCAATCAATTTGGCGCCCACCGTGGGGCCTTCAGTCGATTCAATCCTTTGACATCCATACCTCCTGGCTCCGACCATCGCTCAATGGCTGACTCCACAACAAAAATGACTTCGGATTAGTTTGACACTCTGCTCCCTGGAGGCAACGATAATGCGACCGACAAAACTCCAGAGCCTCAAGATACCCTCCACCCGGGGGCTGTGTCGGACGAATCCCAAGAATTAGCAAAATGAGTCGCACCATGGAGGCACTCCAGCAAGAACTTGTTGACCAACGCCAACGCCATGACACGCTAAGTCTCACCATGGCCATCGAAAACGCTAAATTGGCTAGTGAAAATGCTTCTTTGAGAACCCCAAATCCAATCCGTCGGATCCAACACACAGAGGCTTCGAAGGATCGGAGACATAGGCGAAACCCAAACTCGGTTAAACATGGACGACGTGATCATGACCCCCAACGATGTAGCGCATCCCGAAATGTGTCAGGGTATCCCTAGCCCTACTCATCTTATTTCTACTATGGCTAACCCGGGCGACACCGTCGCCCCTATCGTCCCCAAAATGGGACGGCAAACTTCTGTCCAAAATTCGTAGGATGAGCAAGATAGGAGATTCAACTCCCTGTTAACCCAAGCACTCGAAAGATACACAAAGGTGGTGGACGCACGGCTCGCCCGAATCCCATGTGTCCCCTTCCCTATCGAGAGGGAGGACATAAAAGGATACAACGAGACCCCGTTCACCGAAGACATTGCCCGAGTCAGAATCCCCAAGAAATTTCACACGCCTAATATGACATGCTATGACGGAATGACCGTTCCCGACGAGCATATTGCTCTGTATAAGCAAATGCTCACGGCCGCCTACGTTTCTGAAAGGGAAAAAGAGGCGGTCATGTGCAAGATCTTCAAGACTACCCTGTCAGGACCCTCTTTAACGTGGTTTACTCGATTACCTCATAGATCCATAGCGTCTTTTGTCGACTTGGTCGATGCATTTAAGACCCAGTTCACTAGCAGTCATCGACTAGAGAGACAATCTAGTGATCATGTACTACATTATTCAAAAACCTATGAACCATTTCGTGAATATCTGAGTAGGTACAATAAGGAAAAGGTGGCGATCCCTAACTACAACGTTCCAACGTCGGCCCAAACATTCAGGTGAGGGCTGAAACGAGGAAGCGAACTTTACAAGGAGCTCACCAAGTATTTGTGTATGACCTTTGCGGACGTACAAGCCAAAGTGCTATCCCAAATACGACTCGAAGAAGACAAAGAGCCCTTCGAATCTAGCCCATGGGAAGGGCCATACATCGTCGAGGCCGAGGTAGCACCAGGGGCTTACAAGCTCAAGGATACTGCTGGGAACCGCATCGCAAACTCGTGGAATGTGATGCGACTCCACAAATACTATCCTTAGCAGATAAACGCCTCGCCAATAAGGTACACACCCATCTCACTCACACCTATTTAATATTCCAGTACTCTGGTAGACACGCATACTCTATCCTCCTTATATATATTAGGCACAGAATAACACTAGTCGTGCATAATAGGCGAGGCAGTAAGTTAAGGCTCATCGAAGCCTTGATAGCTAACACGGTACCAGTGAGAGAGCCGCACTCACTCGACCACATAAGGTATGAAAGCGGAACAACATATGAACAATAGCGCGTGAATAAAGTCACAGGTCTAAAACATAATCGTCTATATCTCTAAGAACAATGGCAACTAACATCCGGCTGCGTCCTTGGGGCTCGACGACCCCGAGCCAGTCACGGAAACTTATAAGGTACTCACCTTAAAATTATTTATTAATCCCGCGCATGGATTGATGTTCATTAATCCCGAGTATGCCTCGACGATCATTAACGAAACTTTACCCCCTTACGCAGGGATGAGTATATTAAAACACAATATCCGGCTGAGTCTTTGGGGCACGACAACCCCCAGTCACGGTTACTTACAAGGTATATGCCCTAACCTATTTTCTATTCCCGAGCATGACTCGATGTTCTCCCGATCATGACTCGACGAAGCATTGATATATGTTTTACCCCCTGCCTTGCAGGGATGACTAGATTCAATATCCAACTGCGTCTTTAGGGCACGACGACCCCGAGCCAGTCACGGTTACTTACAAGGTATATGCCTTAACCTATTTTCTATTCCCGATCATGACTCGATATTCTCCCGATCATGACTCGACAAAGCATTGATACATTTTTTACCCCCTGCCTTGCAAGGATGACTAGATTCAATATCCAGCTGCGTCTTTGAGGCACGACGACCCCGAGCCAGTCACGGTTACTTACGAGGTACATGCCTTAACCTATTTTTCTATTCCCGAGCATGACTCGATGTTCTCCCGCTCATGACTCGACGAGGCATTAATAAATTTTTACCCCCTGCCTTGCAGGGATGACTAGATTCAATATCCAGCTGCGTCTTTGGGGCACGACGACCCCGAGCCAGTCACGGTTACTTACGAGGTACATGCCTTAACCTATTTTGCTATTCTCGAGCATGACTCGATGTTCTCCCGATCATGACTCGACGTGGCATTATTACATTTTTTACCCCCTGCGTTGCAGGGATGACTAGATTCAATATCCGGCTGCATCTTTGGGGCACGACGACCATGAGCCAGTCACGGTTGCATACAAGGTAAATAATTTCAACTACATGTTAAATACCGAGCATGACTCGACGATTTCCCGATCATGAATCGACGAGCATTAACACATTTTTTGCACCTTGATAACAGGGACTATCAGACTCCACTGCCATAAGGCTACGTACTTGGGGCACGACGACCCCAAGACAATCACAATTATTCATATAAGGGACAAAAACATAAGGCATAGTGAAAGCAGTTTCAATAGACACAAAGCACTCGAAGACAACATCAAAGGGTTACAGGGTTAACACACATATTTGTAAAGAGAATGTAGCCCGATAGCACGATTCTCCAACATATTCTACACTATGCAGCATAATTGGCATACAATATTAGTCATTGTTTTTCCAGTCCACACTTGAACACGTTAGTGTGCGAAAATTTGTTATTCCATTTTTTTTCGTTTGAATGCAGTATTAGTCACTGTTTCGATTGTTTCAATATTGGCAAGCACCCACAACCTCGTACTATACCTTTCCTCGCATACAAAGTATGGTCGAAAAGGCAGGGGGTAACGGGCCGGGTTGTGGAAGAAAAATGTGTAATGAAGAGATAATAAGCAATAAACATGGCAGTACAACAAAGAGTTTACAAACTACACATAGCGAATCAAAGTCACGTTACAGTCAAATAAAAAATATATAAGACACCCTTGTCACTTTTGCGGGGCTGGCGAGTTGTGAGAGGGAGGGGGGGCGTCGGGGTCGTTGCTGCAACTTTCATCGCACGAGCAACTCGCGCAAACGCCCGCCCACCATGAGGAACCTCGGGCCAGCGACAATTCACTCACCGGAGGAATTGTAGTAACGTTCCACGCCTCGAGAGTCATTTCATCGTCCATTACATAGGCTCCAATGGGGGGCGGAATGTACTCAGTGGGAATTAGGGGGAAGCCATACAGTTTCGTGTAGTCAACTGTGAAGTTGGGGAAACCCTGCTCGGCTACTTGACGCTTGGTCACTTCGCAGAAGCCATTCACTTGGTACTGCGCAAGTTAGCATTGACGAGACCCCTCACGATGACCAGAGGCATAGCGCTCGATAGCCTCCCAGCGAGCTCGCTCGAGTAACCCTTCCTAGTCCCTCAAAACTTTCTCAAGCTCGTCCTCCGCCTTCTTCGCCCTCTCGGACGCCCTTTCCTTCTCCTCGACCTCTTTGTTTCTCCCCTCGGCCTCGAGGGCCAGTTCAAGGTCCTTCTCCTCGATGCGTTTGGACATGGTGTCTAGAAAAGCTTGTAGGGCGGCCTCCTTCTTAGCCGCCTCCTCCTGGATTTTTGCCTCCAACACCTTCACCTCTTTAAAAGTCTTCCTCGAGCTTGCCATAGTTATGCGCAAGCTCGGACGAAGCTCTTTTAGAGTGGGTGTTGCTTTTAATCATGGAATCCATGAGGAGGTGGATGGCCTGAAAAAGAAGTAAAACGTTAAGTAAAGCTGTGGAAGAATTGCAGTAACAAAGCAAGGAATTCTGAAGAACTTACCCCTACGGCCAGCTGAGACTCATCGACGAAATCGTCCTCAGTCATATTCCTTATAATGGGAGGGGGTGAAGGAATAGGAATAACCCGGCCGAAGACTTGGTGGGATAGCTCGGGTGTTAGAAGAAACCCTCCGGCGCTTCTGCTCGAGGGAACCTCTGCAACACTAAGGGGGACAGGGCTCGGAGGTGTCCTCGTCGAGCTCGAGGGTCCCGCAGTCTTCTTCTCTACATGACGTTTCTTCCGAAATTGAGAAGAGTCCTTAGAAGACATTACCCGTTTTTTCTTCAGCAAAAGGTGCTCGGACAGAGGAACGTCGTCCTCAGGAAGAATATTTATAGGAGGCAACCGGGACTCCTAGACGGTTGGTTGGGTGCGGACGATGCTGGATTGTTGGTGGTGCGGAGGCACCACATGGTCCTCATCATCCTCTATGTTCACAAATTCAAAGCACTCCTCTACAATACCATGAAAACAAGTCAGAAAATACATAGGCATAACAAGCACAAGAGTTAACGTTGGAATAAAGAATCCCTACTACGAGGAGGAGGAATCAAGCTAAGTCCTCGCTAAGCCAGGAGGTCAATAGTCACTATATCATTGTATTGGTTAGAACTTAATTTACAAAACGCACAGAAATCCTCCCTGACTTTTTGAAGGTGTTCGGCTGAGTACATCGTCTCCCATTCAGCGACCCTGGACACACGGACGCGGTGATTCACCCTGTGCGCCCGAGGAGGATTAACCAAAATCCATCAACGAGTCCACCCAGTCTCGTTACCAGGCATCCTATACTGCACAGGGCTATACATGCAAGTACAAGTAACGAGCCCCCAAGTGTAGTTGTTAGGCTTATATAGAGAATGAAAGAGATGGGCGGAGGGGACATAGCCGATCTCTTGGCATTTGAGCTGAAAGGCAGTCATGCGCCTCCAGAAGTTAGGATGAACTTGCGACGGGATAAGATGAAGCTCGTCAATAATATCTCGAATGAACGGTGCGAGTGGTAGTCGAAAGCCCGCGAGTAGAGCATGGCGACTAGTGGGGAAGTAATGCCCGTAATTGTCGAGCATCTTCCCATTCTTGATCGGTAAGGTCAAAACCGTCCCAGCAGGAAAAGGAAACTCGGCCGCATAATCTACTAAGTAGCGGGGTTTGACCGTTGACGTCGAGACCCTTATGTTATACCCTTCGACGACGCAAGGAACGGGGGCGATACGCCCGTCAAGAATGAGCACACGTGGGGATCGAGCGGGAACGACGGAAGGCACGGCCACCTCGTCGAGCACTACGGGCTTGGGTGCTGGGGAAAATGTATCATAAGTATGGGCCGCAACTCGGGGAGTGGCTTCTTGATTAATAGGCCCATCCTCGTCCGGAAATTGCGCTTCCTAGTCCTCGGCCCCGGAAACAGGACGATAGGATACTGTTGACGATGAGTTCTCCTCCGAGGAGTCAGATTCTCGAAAACTCACCTCCGAGTCTCAGACTAAGGAGGTGCTTTGAGCTGTGACAAAATAAAGGAAGTTAGTCCTCGAGGCCTAAGTTACCCCGCGAAGAGAAATAGAGTGTATTTCAAAAACTAACTCTCGTCGAGTAGAGGGAAAGACGAGAGGGTGGAACCTTCGCGAGGTACCTCGAGAACTGAGACAAAAAACAAAGAAAAGAAAAAAGACATAGGCAAAAAGAGAGAAGGGCAAAAGGGTAATGTCCTGTCTGTGGAGCTGGACGGACGCATTTATGGTGATAAGACAGAAAGGGGGGAACAAAGTTCTGAGAAGCGGCGCGTTTCCCCAAAAGAGGTTTCAAAAACCCACGCCGCCATTAAAACAGAATTCCCCAAGAGTTTCAAGAAACAGACAATAATGGTGAGGAATGTCTGTCCTCCGCCATCAATGGCAATAAGGAATTTGAAAAGGGCAGGTTGGCCCAACACCGGTTTTTAACCACCGGGGTAGAAAGAAGTTAATCGTTTCTCGATTGAACAATATTTACTTAAGAAAAAGAAGAATGCAAGATACGATCGCACATAGGGAAGGATCAAAACAAGCAAAACGCCAAGAACAGATCAAGAACTAGCATGAAATTCGAAAAAGTATGAGAAGGACGGAAAGTACTAACCACGACGCGCCATGAATAGAGAAGAAGAAGTGAATGGTGGAGAAGAAGAGGAAGCAAAGGAAGTGCTACGGACGCCGGAGGAAGAAGATCGGAGTATCACCGGAGAAGATGATGAAGAGAAGAGAGCGAAGGAAATGAAAGCTTGGAGAGACGGTGAAAAATCAAAGGAAAAGGCAGAGAGTCTCCGTTTATAGTGGGAGGGAGACGAAGCGTCGTTAACCCCTGACGCGACGCGTGGCAAAGAGGAGGTGGGAGCCCGCCCACAAGAACTTCTCTTAAGAAAATTCAAAAAATGGCGCGAGAAGGAAAACGGTACAAGAAAGAGTGAGTGGAGGCATGAATATCGCAGCTCGTCATAGGTGGGCGAGGAACGGCAACCCATCACCTCGTCGAGCATCTGATCAACAGTCTAGAGGAAACCGATTCCAGGTAAGTAATACTAAACCCTCGTCGACCATAAATTTATCAAAGCTCAGCACAGACTCGCGAGACCTCACCTCGACCAACGAAGGCACATGACCCTCGAGTAAGAGGTACTCGAGGACCCTGTGGGGCTGGATGTTGGGGCAGGTCCCGCAGCCTGGTTTGTTTTTAATAGATTTATGGCTCGAAATAAGAGAAAAGGGGAAAAGGCCCATTAAGAGGCGGCCCAAATAGATTTTCCTATAAATACAAAGGTATAAAACACGGAGAGGGGATCACTTTTCTCGCACGTAAAAAAACTCTGCCTAAATTTAGAGCCAAAAGTACTCCGTTGTCCTACTATACCCGAACACTAATCGTAATACATACCCCTCTATTGAGCTGCTACTGACTTGAGCGTCGGAGAGCCAAATCTAGAGGTAGCCCCCCTTCCCTTAGATTTGGTAGTGCAGGTACATCGTCGATGACTTTCACGGACAGATCGACGAGCACTTCGGACTCTGGGAGCTTGGACGTGCTTACCCTCAGCTAAGAAAGTCAAGAGTGAAACTGAGCCTCTCGTCGAGACGTGTTGACTTTACGAGATACTTGGGCATCAACAAGTACAACCTATGTACTTGTTAATTTTAGAAACTAGTGGAATTAACCATGAAACTAAAACATGAATAAAAGTTCAATTTTGAGCAAAACTGGCGGTGAAGATGATGAGAGCGATTCTATACTTTGGCTATGGTGGCAGTTTGGAGGTATTTGCTTGCTTTAATTTGTTTTGTCCTCGAATCCATGTTTGTATATTATACGGTGAGTTGAGCTTGTTGTATGCTTAATTATATGTATAGCATGTTGAGTTTCTAGTTCCTGAAGAAAAGGCGGGATGAACTAGTGATCAAAATGAAAGCTGTTAGTTTGAAATCAATGGACTGCAGAATACAAAAGGGAGTTATCCGTCCTATTCTCCTCGTATATTGCCTACCATATCAGGTTTGTTTGTTGGTTGGTTTCTTTCTTTCATAACCCTTGTATAGTGCTTAGTAATGGTCTACTTCTAAGTGATTGACTATGAACTTGCAAGTTGATTCTTGTTCACTTCTGCTTTTATATCCAAAAACAAGAGAATAATAGATCACTATAATATTATAGATTACTCTTTTTAATGCATATATGTGCTCAAACTATCATGGTTGTTTATAAACTCATAAGATTTTTTCATTGCATCAGAGCAAGTTCTAGATCTGGGTCTCTTTCCTAGTTTATCCAAGCATAGCCCTCCATAGCTGATATGTACAATACTTTAGCTAGTTACATGAAGAGATTGTTTGGGTTTAATCCGTAATGCTGTGGGATGACATGTTGTCATGTAACAATTGGGCCAGACTAGTTACCACTTAAAATAGCGTGTGAGTATAAGGGTTCTCAAACCGAAGTAGAGATAATACTAGTCCAATGTATAATGCAAAGGATTACTTATCCTCTCTATCTCCTCTACTAATCCCCCATGGGTAGTCCGGTGATCCGTTACCAAGGCTTCTTACATGGAGATTGGATCATTTAATTTCATCATTGTTATAGAAAAGTTAATGCAACAGTGCCCGATGACCTAGCCTCGGCAGCTAATAACTTCCCCTTATATTATCATGTTTTATATGTAGCTCTTTCTTGTATTATTCATTTAATTAGAAACTATATCCAAGGCATGGCGACCCCTAGACAAGCTCATGGATTTGTATCATTAATCTAACTTGTATATGTCTAGTGTACACGTTCCCGTGTTCATCGGCTCATTGAACTTTATTTTTTATAGATATAGCATGAAACCAAATGAAAAATTCTATACCTATGGTTCACCGTTTTAAAGTTGTCGCTTTAGGGACTGATGTTGCTGGCAAAGTAATCCAAATTGGCTCCATAGTTAGCAAGTTCAAACCCAGTGACAAAATCGTTGCCTTCCTCCATCACTTTGTAAGTTCCTTTCTCCTACTTTCTCCCTTATGTATACTTGACTCTATACACCTAAAAAACTTCAACCCAAATAGATCTTAATCAGCTAACATTAGTGTTTATCGAACGGTTTTAGTTTTGTCTTCATAAATTGTATATCAGTTTCTGGTTATGCTCATTTTCGATTAAACTGATTATAATAATGAAAAAACGATTTAAGGTTAAAATACTTAGTCTTTATTTTAGTTTTTGTAAGTTCTGTTCAATTTTCTAAATGACTTATATCCGATTTTGTCTAAATCATCTCTTACGGTGTGTCATTATTTTGCATGGTTGATTGCAGACGAACATGGCATTGGAAGAGTACTCCATAGCCAAGGAGAGCCTCACATCAAAGAGGTCAAAAGAAGTGACACAGCCGAGGCAGCAGGGCTAGCTCTAGCCAGCATAACCGCATACGAAGCCCTAACTTGAGGAGGCCATATCAGCATCCTTGGGTTAGAAGAAAACACGGCCACCCCCACCACATCCAAGTCACTGTAGCCTTAAGGGAGTGGGCCACTATGCAGTCCAGCTAGCTGTTTTGCGACAAAAATTGCTCTTACGATACTAAATTACCTCATTCGTTGGAGCAATCAATAGGACTATGATCAACCTCAAAAGTACCCGTAAAAGCTAAAAGAATCAGAAAATGAAAGTAGTTGAATTGTTAAGATGGGATATCTTTGTCTTTTCAGTCATAACGTGTGTTTTACAAGAGTTCGTTCATGGCATTTATACAAGCAAAATTCGAACGTTGGATGAGGGTCGTCGGGTGCGAGAAATGCGGTGGTTGTCCGGCCGTTACTCGCATAACGCTCCATCACATAAATGCTAGGCCCTTCTTCTTCACAACGTCCAATCCAGCAATTTATTCCTGTTGGGCCGCTAACGAAACACGCTTGGGATGCTCGGATTTGGAGCCCAACAATTGAACCAAAAGCAATCGTCGGTTATGACATGAAAATGGACGCTTTGCTTTTCTCTGCGATGGCTCCATGTGTACGGCTTGTATTCTATCACGCTAAACACTTCGACTGCCGCGTATCACCTATTAATTCCTGTCTTATAACTCTACTTCATTTGTCCGTCTCTTTTTCCTATTCTCTCCTTGGTAAGTTTCATCCTCCCAAATCTGCTTACTTTACTCTCGTTTTCTCCATTTTTCGGCCCTCCATTTCTAGTTATGGCTCTGAAGTTTCTCTTAAGGGAGGTTGACGCTCTCAACAGTATTCTTTCCGAGGGTGAGCTGACTGATACCCTATCCAGGGTGAGGTTTCCGGGAAGTGTTATTTCTCATCTGTCGGACGATGACGAGAGAGCGGATGGTTGTTATGAGGGTTGGGTGGTCATGTATGATTATCCTTTCCTCGTCATACCTTCACATTCTCTAGGTTGGTATATGACATGATGGCCTCCAGGAATCTCGTCCCTTGCCAAATTATGCCCTCGGACTGGCGTTTACTCAGAATTTTTGATCGCTTCGATGATAGGTACTCAGAACTAGGATTTTCTTTCAAGATCTTTGAATACTTGTTCTACCCAGTTAGACTACATTCATACCAATACCTCTTTAGGGCTCGCCAGGGTCGAGAGACATTGGTTGGACTGTTGGATGCGAATGATCGGGGCTGGAGGTACATGTTCTTTTTTGTCAAGATCGATTCTCTTAGTCTGGAGAATGACGCCTCTTTCTTGAAAACGGAGTGGTCGGAGTCAGGTAAGTATCTGCCAATTGTTCAACCTCTTGGATCCTTCGGATTAAAAAGCTCATTGTGTTTTTGTTGCAATTTTCTCTAATGAAACTAAGGAATTAAAAGAGAGCTGGGAAAGAGTCATCAGGGCGATTGAGTGCCTGCCTATGGAATTCTATACTTTCAAAAACCCACCGCTACTGTAAGCCTCCCCTCTGGTCCTGAAGATTTGATGACCTCACCAATAAAGTCTAAGCCATGCCTTTCTCCATGCGTGTTGAATTGGTTCTGACTTCTTCTCTTTTTGTCCAAACGAGTATCCGTGCTAGGCGGAGTTCTTCCAAACTATCGTTTAAAGAATTAATTGCTCTGAACGCTAAGAGCAAGGGGGAAACGTCCAAGGCCCCTGATTTTACCACCAAAAGATCACGTGCTAACGTTAGTTGTTGACATGACTTTATTCGATGCTCTTCGATGATGGCCCCTTCAACTGTCAACAAAGCCAAGCTCCCTCAGGACGTCTGCAAGAATGCTGAAACCTCTCATGTTTTAGAAATTATCTTGTCATCCTTTGTTGCGGTTAGCTTCCTTCTGATTGCCTCAATAATCTTTATTACCTTGTGCTTATTGATTGATTTGTCTAGTCAGGCAATCCAGGAGGCTCATACAGGACACCAGGATGTTTATGCCTTCTTAACAGACATGAAGCACAAGGTATCTTTGGCAGAGGCAAAATTTCTAGCGCTAGAGGAGAAGATGAGAGCAGTGAACCAGAGGAAGTCCGAGTTGGACGCCGAGCTGAGCCATCTGAAGGCAAAGTCATCTCAAGCCCATAAGGGGTCGAGTGATTGCATCCGCCAATTGGAGAAGGACATGACTCACCTTCGTGACCAGGGTGCTCAAGTGACGTTGGACGTCGGAGCTTACTTTGGCTTGATGGCCAGGCTGGAGATGATGGAAGAATACGCCAAAGGCAAACACTCCGAGTGGGACCTAGAAGCTGCTTGTGAAGACTTCGACAAGGAGTATCCCCACGGGTGTCCCCACGACGAAGTGCTACAAGGGCCAAGCATCTCATGTGAGCTGGCGGACATCGAGAGCTCTGGTCGTACTGAGGATGCAAGCAATCAACACGACGTTGGGTCTGAAGGGAAGGTTCTCTGATCATGGTAAGGATTTCTCTTTCTCTCTCTTACGATTGCTCTTTTTCAATTGTCTTTGTACTTGGTTTTATGAACATTTAGGTTTGGTGAGTCGTTAAGTAGCGGGTCACATGTAATGTAACAATATGAAACTTATTTTGGCGGCCCATTTAAGGAGCGGGTCGCAGACTATATGTGTGGATCAGTGGTCGTCATCTCACCGAGTATTTTGCTGCTTAATTTCGTATATATTGATGTCTATTGGATGTATTACGAATGTTTCTAATGTGTGATGATATTAATGTCTACTTTTACTTTTACATTGTATACATCTTGATTTTCTGGCTCCATCAACTCGTCATCTTTTTCCTGGTCTTCTGTGTCCGTTGTTGCCTTCCGTCGAGGGATCTCGCGTTAGATGCGGTGTATGTGGTTTGTCGTGTCAGTCATTCTCCTTGCTTGTTGAACAGGGGAGAGAGACTTGTGAATTGTATAAGGCTTGTAAGGCCTCATGTGCCGAATCTGCTCCTTACTCGTCAAAGAGGGGGGGGGGGGGGAGGGACGAACTTGTTGTTGAATGTATGAATGTAAGTCGCGACATTTAATGTTGTTTGAGAGGAAGTAAATGTACTAGGTACGTTGTAGTAAGGCAAAGAGTACGACCTTAGAGCGGGTATAACGTTTGCTGGGTACGACGTGCCTATGTGTGTATCACCCCTCGTCTTCCGAGCGGTTGTATGTGTGTGAGCTCGTCGTGTGTATGTGAGTGGATCCACTAGTCTTTTATTGGGGGTCCCTTTGTATACTTGTTTCAATAGAAAACAAAGTAAAGAGAACAAAACACGCAAGCGATGAACTGTTGCTACGCTCGTTATTTGTACTGTCATGGGTTGGTTTTGTTCATTCTATGTTATGTTGCATTTTCATAGCTGTCACATTGTTACCTAGAAGTGAGAATGTTTCAAATGCATAGCGTTCCAACTTCAGGATACGTATCGTTTGTAGACCAAACACAGTTTATATGCCCCTTGGCCGACGACCTTTGTAACGTAGTATGGGCCTTTCCATTGTGGGGATAACTTTCTGTCACGGGGATCCATCGTGTTTTGAAATGTTTTCGCAGGACCCAGTCCCCTAGTTTAAGAACCATGATCCTAACGTTCTTGTTATAACTTCTAGCCACTTGTTGTTGATGGAGGACCATGCGGTTTCAAGCCTTTTCTTTGAGATCATCAATGGTGTTGATATTATGAGATAGATTGACGTCATTCTATTCTAGCATCTAGAGACCATATCCTTCCATCAGAACTAATACTTCGTTAGGGAGGACCGCCTCATAACCATAGACCAAGGAGAAGAGGGACTGGCCCGAGGCACTTTTGGGCATGGTTCGAGCAGACCTAAGACGTATGGTAGGAGTTCCACCCATTTTACCTTTGCACCCTCTAATCTCTTATTCATATTGTTAATGATAATTTTGTTGCTAGACTCCGCTTTCCCATTCGCTTGCAGGTATCGGGGCATTGACGTGATGAGTGGAATGTTCCAACGAGTGCAAAAGTCACGAGTCTTTTGTCTGATGAATTGCAAGCCATTGTCGCACATTATCTCTGAAGGAACTCCGAACCTACACAAGATAGTCCGTTTTATGAATGATATAACATGTGTTTCTTTTACCTCTTTGTAAGCTTCTTCCTCTATCCACTTGGATAAGCAATCCGTCATTGCTAGGAAGAAAACACGTTGCCCCGACGCCGGTCATAGTTTTTCGACGATATCCATTCCCACCACATGAAGGGCAAAGGTGGGAGGGTTGGATGTAAGAATTCCGATGGTTGTCGAGGAACTGGTGCATGTCTTTGGCACGCGTCACATTTCTTGGTATGTTCGACGGCGCCAACATACATTGTTGGCCAAAATTATCCAAGTCGTCTGACCTTGCATGCCAAGATCCTCCCCCCCGTGCAGTTTCCACATTCCTCATTATGGACTGATCGGAGAATTTGTCGTGCCTCATCGGGTCCGACGCAGCTCAACTTCAAACCTGTGACGGATCGCTTATCGAGAACAGAGTCAATGACATCGTAAGATAAGGCATGTACCTTGAGTTGTTTTGTCGCCATCTTGTGTTCTAGTAAGACGCCATATATTTTTTAGTCAAGGAACGGTGTGATCCATCCTTGATTGTCATTTCTCGGGTCTGGTCATACAGGTGGGTCCGTTGTAACCTGACTTGCCACGGGTGATACGGTCGTGGTCCGTTCGTCCCTTGACATACAATATAACTCCAGGCCGTCACTTGCTACTAAGAACCGCAGACTGTGTAACATGGATGATCGGGACACTTGGGAACTCGTCAGGTTCAAGAGTCAATCCCAAGTTGTCTAGGGCATCGACATGCGCCTTCTGTTCCCTCAGGACTTGTTTTATCTTGAAATCGTCGAACCCGGTCGCCATCTATTTTAAAACTTCTAGGTACGACTCTATTCGCTCGTCTTTCACCAAGAATGAGACGTGCACCTTCTTTACTATGAGTAACGAATCACAAACGACCTTTATGCTCTTCACACTGATGTCCCATGCTAAATGTAGGCCAAAAACCAACGCTTCATACTCTGCCTCGTGGTTGGTGGCTTCTCACTCGCATTTAATAGCATGGGCTATGTTATCCCCACGTGGAGATTTGAGGACAACACCCAGACATGTTCCTCTGATGTTTGCATCTCCGTTAGTGTGTAACTCCCATTTTCCGTCTTCTTTGCCAAGCATGAGCTTTGAAAACTCCTTCAACGCGTCCGACTCCAGTGTTGGACTAAAATCTGCCATGAAATCTACCAGGGCCTGAGATTTGATTGTCATCCTTGGTTCATAACTGATCTCATATCTGCTCAGGTGTATAACCCATTTCGACACGGGACATGTAAACTCCGCCTTCCTCATGACCTTCCTAAGGGGGTAGTTGGTCCTCACCACTATTAGGTGTATTTCGAAGTAAGGTTTAAACTTGTTGGCCGCCATCACGAGTGCGAAGACCAGTTTTTTAATGACGAGTACATGGTCTCTGCGGGAAACAAAGGACTTGTTGATGTAATAGATTGGTAGCTGTATACCGGCCTCTTCCCGGAACAACACTGCACTAAATAACGAATCATATACTGTCAAGTATAGTGGCAAGGCTTCATCTGGTTTGGGTTTTGCTAGGGGCAATGGTTTGGACATGTTATTTTTTAGTTCCTCAAAGGCCGCTTCTCGTGCACTGCCCTATTGGAATGACTCGTTCATTTTCAGGACGTCATAGAAGGGATTACACTTGTTTGTTGATTTCTAGATGAACTTGTTTAGCGCCGCGATTTTTCCCGTCAATTTTTGCACGTCCTTCACACTTTTCGGTGCCCTTAAGTCAATTATGGCCCTGACCAGCTCAGGACTGGAGTCAATGCCTCGCTCGTGAATAAGGTGCCCCAAGAATTTTCCTAACAAAACCCCGAATGAACATTTTGCGGGATTCAGCCTCATGTTATACCTCCTTAGAATGTTGAATGATTCTTGCAGATGCTTGATGTGATTGGTTTTTTGCTTCGACTTGACCACAATATCATCAATGTACACCTCCATCGTATCCCCGATCTGATAATTGAACATCTTCTTGACTAGCCGATGATACGTTGCCCCAACATTCTTGAGCCTGAAGGGCATGACCTGATAGTAGTATGTCCCCTAACTCATGACAAACGAGGTTTCTTCTTGGTCATCAGGGTGTTGCTGTATCTAATGGTAACCACTGAATGCATCCATGAAGCTTGAAGGTTAAGTAAAACACGTTTGTTAATCCACTATTGTTCTATGTCTCCAAGGTTCATTAAGTCTTGGATGCGCTTAACAAGTATCGAATTGCGCTTCAACACTTGTAGATGCGCTTGACCAGTTTAGAACACTCAATAATTGATTTACTAAAGTTCCTGTAACACGGTAAAGGCCAGACAACAATGCGAGCGCGCTTTAAGCACTTAAAGCGCACTGTATTTGCACACACAAAGTTTCTCAAAGGTGAGAACCCTAAGTCACTAGCTGACTCGGGGTAAAACTCACCACTACACTTGTATTAATAGAAGAAATATTTACAACTCTAGCTTCAATCACTTTGAAGCTCACTCATAACACTTCTTCTACAATACTGAGTTCAGCTCTAAAGAACAAATGAAGGCAATCTCAACACTCTCTCTGATTACAAACAAATATATCACTTAAGCCCTCTCTAGCTTCTCTATAATTCTCTCTATTTGTAACATATATATGAATGCAATAGTCCTCTATTTATACAAAATCTTAAGCTATACCTCTAACTTAATTCGTGTAACAAAAAAAGACTAAGCATAATGCCACCTCATCAATCCGTGCACCTTGATCACTTCACCGGAATTAATCAACGGCTTGTATTGAATTGGTTTTGTTCTCTTCTTGTTGATGCACGCCACCTCAGCAATCCATGCATTTCGCTCTAACAATCTTCCTCCACGCTGGCAATCCCTGGGTTGCGTCATAAAAGCCTTCAAACCCTTCTCGCGCCTCTTGCACACTCGATTTGAATCTTCCCGCTTACCAGCGTTTCCTCACGTTTGGGCATTGTTCTTCTGCGATACCGCGCACCCTTTGCTTTGGTGCAACCTCGTGATCAACACTACATCCGCTTCATTCAAGCGCATCTTCTATGCCTTAGAAGCTCGCTTTTACTCACTTCTGGACTTGAATGGGATTATTAAACACCTGTAGTGAAACTTACTTTCTCCGCTTGGTGTTAGGCGCAACTGTTACCAGTTGAAGCGCATCTCTAAGTGACTTAAGCACATCCTTACAGATATAACAATAACCTGGAAGAGTTAAAAGCACTAAGTGATTAAACATTTTAGTTTGTTATCATCAAAACAAAGAGAAATAGATTAAGCTTTAACAAGACTATTAAAGCTCAACTAACAATTTCCCCCTTTTTGATGATGATAAACTATGAAAATGTAAGCTCATGAATACTTTCATTTAAGATTAAAATGGAGACAATAACATCAATTTAATCAAGTATTCAGATTCGGAATTAGATCAAATTATCTTACCAAGTACTTAATCAACACAGTTTTCAAATTCCCCCTGAATTCAAGAACGATCTCATACTTCCCCCTTAATAAAAGAAGGATGTACTTGTGTTCTTACCCCTTTTGACATCATCGAAAAATTCAAAGCATAGTCATACAGTAAGAAAGATAGTAGAGTGCGCTTGCTAGCTAAGAAGACAATCCAAGCAAGATAGTGGATACTAAGCAACTTAAGTAGAGAAAAGTCAAGTCAGTAAAGCTCTCAGAGATATAAGAATCAAACACATACTTCATTGATCAACTTGTAACTGCCACAAAAAAGAGGATAGGGAACCTAACAAGCTAGTTCACAATAACTTTACAGAGTAGAGAGAGAAAACAAAAGTCAGCAAAAGCGCTTAAAAGAGCAATCATCACAACCACTTTACATACTACCGCCCTTCTCAGAGTCAAACTTCTCCTGCACCATCTGAATCATCTTCTGCATCAGCTCCGCCATCACACCCAACTGCTTCTCAACACGCTCATGATGCACTTCAAGAGATGCCACAATAGCTGAAACATCTGCAGTGTTGGACGAAGGTCTAGCGCGTGGGCTAAGATCGGAGCGCGATGAGGAGGGGTGATTACCTTCAGTCTTTGGAAGAAGAATAGCAACGATCGAGTCTGTGGTGAGAAACGTGGAGCAATCATAATCTGGAAGAGAATTGTCGTAAAGGCCATCTGCTTTGAGCATCTTGCATATTATGTGAGGAAATGGCAACGGCCCAGAAGTGGCAGCGCGACAAAGCACCAGATGGCTCATCATGATCTGATCCGTGTTCACAACCTGGTGGGAGATCACCGCAGCCATTATGTAGCAGTCTGCTATCATCACCTTCTCTCGATCATAGTCCCGGGGAGTTATGTTGGTGATAATAAAATGATGAAGCAGCCTTCTACTAGGCTTGAGCAGGTCTGTGGTAAGCGTACCTTTAGGGACGTTTGGACCGAAGACTACCTTCTTGAGCTGGGAAGCACCAGCTGGCCAGTTTTTCTTGTATAGGCGTCCAAACCCGTCCGCTTGCCCTGTGAGCCCTATGGATTTTGCAAGATCCTTCACTAGAAATGACTCTTTTGAGTTGCCACGCCAATAGAACCACACTTCACTGTATTCATGGGTTGGGGGTTGGTACTCCATCGTAGCATAGAACTAGTAGACCATGGAGTCATTACACCTAGCTGGCTCGGTTTCCAGCTTATCCCACCCTTGGAAACTTAACCAAGTAGAGAAGCGAGACACATGGTACGATTCTTGGAGCTCAGAGAGGAGATCAGAAGTAACGATTTCAGAAAACAGAAATGAGCGCTTGGCAACACCTGTGGGAACTGGAGGAAATTCATTTACACCTATTACCTTGGCGCGCTTGGAGCGAGTAGAAACTTTATGTTCAGGGACAACCTCTTGAGGCGGTGAGTTTTGCTCAGAACCGTCTGAAGATTTCACTTCTTCTGGAGGAGGAGGGAGAGGAGCCTTGCACTTCTTCTTTGGACGACGAAGCGCATCACTCTGTCTATCAACACGCCGAGTCATTAGAGGGAGAGGGGAATCTGTCTCGGACCGTGATTGAATACGATAATCGCCATCTTTATTAAATCCTTAGGCGACATGAGAGACTGAGTACCTGGACGAGTTGAAGCACCAGGTCTGGACGGTGTCTCTATCTCCAGAATAGCTTTACCCTTGGCCGGGGTAGAAAGAGGAATAGCCTGGGTAGAAGCCCCTGTGATTTGAGCGAGCTCTTTCTCTGCATCATATCCAGCCAGATCTAAGTCGTCGGCTGTGATTGAGAATACCACATGTGGATCATGTGAGAAGAGGGGAGCTTCTGGGGCAGGAGGGGTTTTAGTGTGGCTTAGGTGTTTTGTGGTAGTGAGGTCTATAATGGGGGAATCTGAGTCATAATTGTGTGTTTGGATCGGCTCATGTTGAAGAGCTAGGTTTGGGTCAGATGGAGTGAATGTGGAAGATTTAGATTTTATGATCAACTCGACCTGGGCACCAGTCGCAGGATCAAGGTCGGCAAGGTTCACATTCTCCATTTAAATAGGAAGTGAGGGAGATGAAGGAGATCGAAAGGAGTGTAAAAAAAGAGATAGAGGAAGGGAGTAGAGAGTAAGGTAAAAGAGGCTAAGCAAATACCTGGAATTTATAGTCACACCTTCACTCTCGACCGTTCAAAGCTCCAATCAAAACCATCATCTGAAAAGTAGCCGTTTGAAGCACCAACGGTCTAATAAAAATCCCGGAAAAGACGCGCTAGCCCTCAAGTAGCCCTCAACGGTCAGAGTTATAGCCGTTAGACACAGAATTAGGCCGTTACATAAAAAACGGGAAGTGGGTTTTGACAACTAGCCGTTTCTTCATGAGTAAGGAAACCCACGCTCGAAGGAAATCCAACCAGACGCGCTTCAAAGCGCAATACTCCTCAATACACATGTGCGCTATACCACGAAGCGCAACCAGAACTCCCCACTGGCTGAATAAACTTGAAGAAGCTCAACACTGACTAAAGCAAGTAGATGGAAGAGCATGATGTCTAGTTTAATTCTCAAACCACAATGCAAAGAAAATCATGAACAAGAAGATGCACATTTCATATAAGGGACATTAGAGCATTCAATCACTCAAGTTGATGTGGTCGTATGTGCATATACATGTAATGTGGTAATTGGGCTTTATGTCACCAAATGAATACTTCTCTAATGTAGAGCTCAATAAAGGACGAGAGAAGCGTTACATCTAGTCAGGCTAGGGACACCTATGCATTGGATCATTTCTTAGGCATGTAATCGGGGTAGAAGACGATCACCATTGTCACGTTTTTTGGCAAAGAACAACATGCCTGGACAAGGATTATATCAAATCGAGCTAAACAAGTCAGACAAGTTCAATACTAATTCATTTTAATGAACAACTATAAAGCATGAAAAAACTTAAAGCTATCAAGCGCAAGCGACCATAGTTCGCACCTTGATACCAAGCTCGCTAATTCTAGTCAATGAAGGGGAATACTTACAGTGCCATAGCCTCAAAGCTAATGGAGTCGCATAAGGCCAAGCTGAACCCGAAGGTTTAAGAATACCTGTCGATTAAGCGCCTTAGTGAAAATATCTGCCAATTGCCCTTCTGAAGATACGTGAAGAAGCTCGATGTTCTTGCGCTCCACATGATCACGAAGAAAGTGGTGTCGTACATCGATGTGATTCGTTCTTGTATGATGTACTGGATACTTATAATGCGCTGGAAATATCATAGGTTGCGCTTGTATCCTCTAGCATTGATCTTTACTTGTTCTTTCGTCATCGAGGAAGACACTATCTCCCTCCTTAGCTTGAAATGAGAGTAGCAATTTTGGATCGTCCGTCAGGACACAAACGACCTATTTCAGTGCATTCTCTACTCTTCATTGCAACCTGCAAATACAAAGATCAAGCTTTGATTTCCCACTGAATCTTGCGCTTAGTGGGAACGTTACTCATAGCTATTACTGCGCTAGTCTTTTGGACTGGCTCGTAATAACTTGGATCATTCAGATCAAGTACCATATGAGGTCGCGCTTTACGAAGAACACCTCCTCATTCTAAAGCGCAGTCGTTCTCGATAGATGAATGTCGACGACGTATGCGCTTGCCCTTGGATTTAGCCATTGGCGTATAGGGATGATTCTTAAGGACTTTTAGGTCCTTGCACTCATGCATGTCATGTCCATTGCAACCACAAAAGGTACAGTAATGATTACCTCTTACGTAACCATACTTGTCTTTTCCTGGTCTAAATGGTTCTTTCTTTTGTAAAACTGGAGGCTGAGTTGGGGTTTGCGCTTGTTTCTTATACAATTGATGCACTTTTTCCCCATGAAACCACTCTTTGGTTTCTGAAGGCTGTTCCTCAAGTACCTTTATTCTGCTCTTCAAATGAGAGTTTTCACTCTTGTAGGCAGTTAGGTCTTGTTCACGTGACTTACATTTTTCCAGATATTCACTTGTTTGAGGAAGACTAGAGGAAGAGGAAGATTCCTGGGGGTCATATCCCAATCCAGGTCTAGCTTTCACAAAGGCTGTTTGAGGGACAGACTTTGCTTCCACTATTTTCGTAAGAACATCAAGCTTTGATCTGATCGAGCTTAACATCCTTAGTTGAGTCAGAGTTTCTTTCCAACTCGTTTCCATGACAACTCTCACAAGATTTAGTCAGGAGAGTGGGGTTGTCATGTAAGCGCTTGGAAAGCTCAACTACTTCTTCCTTAGAACAATTAAGCTCATCCAGAAGTCCCCTAGCTTCATCAGCTAGTGACTTATGATCAACCACCAGTTCTTTTAAGAGATTTCTGAGATTGCTCTTGGGTAAGATTTCATAGTTAAGATCAGTTACCTCAATCTCAGATCCAGAGTCTGAGTCTGATCTACTACCAGCCATCAAGCAGACATCAGCTTGCGCTCCATCATCAGAGTCTCCATCAAATTCACCCCAAAGTGTAACAAATGCTTGTTTAGGAGGCTGCTTTTCACTGGAGCTTGCGCTTGGGTTTGCCTTTGGATGAGGACACACTTTAGCGAGGTGTCCCTTCTCGTTGCAGTTGAAGCAAGTGAAATCCCTGACATCGCGCTTCTTGGAAGTAGGATTGCGCTGTTTGAGTCCACCCTGTTTCTTAAAGAATTTCTTTACAACCTTAGTCATCATGGCGACATCTCTATCATCATCGTCGTCTCCTTCATCATCATTTTCAAGCTTTTGGAGGACGCGTGAGAGCTTGAGCGCCATGCCTTTGGTTTCTCGTTCTGAGTGCTTCTCTTCATTGTTCTTGATTTCTTGAACTTTGAATTTCCCTGCAAGAACAGAGATAGGCAATTCTCGAGTCGCTTTTGATTGGAGAAGAATCTGCTTGAGAGTTGCATACTTGGAATTCACCCCATGGATGAATGCCATAGAATACTCCCAAGTTTTCTTTTCCATTCCAGCGGAAAGCATTTTGTCATAGAGAATTTGACATCGAGAATGATAATCAGAAACAAGTTCATTTTCACCCATTCTAATGGAGCAAAATTCGCGGTTAAGCTCAAATATACGATTTTCCTTCATGTCCTCACTACCTGAATGCATGTTTATGATGGCTTTCCACATCTCTTGGGTAGTGGGGAGTGACATTACCTTGTCAATGTCTTTCCTAGAAAGCGCATTGAGGATGAGCTGTCGCGCTTTGGCGTTCTTCTCCATTAGTTGGTACTCCTTGGCTTCCCATTTGGAGTCATCAGTTTCAGAGATCTTCTCATCGCCCTTTTCGATGATTTTCCAGCACTGATAATCCGTTTGCTGGATGTAGTTTTTAGTCATCGTGAGCCACCATTCGAGTTCGCCTTCAATAAGGACGTGGGGCTTAGCGAGAGAAATACCGAGGTTGAAACTAGCCATTGTTCAACTCTTGAGAATCCTTTGAACCTGTAGAAAGGATTAGTGCAAATAGCTAAATTGTTTCTCTAATACTAATTGAAAGTTAAGTAAAACACGTTTGTTAAGCCACTATTTTTCTATGTCTCCAAGGTTCATTAAGTCTTGGATGCGCTTAACAAGTACCGAATTGCACTTCAACACTTGTAGATGCTCTTGACCAGTTTAGAACACTTAGTAATTGATTTACTAAGTTCCGGTAACACGGAAAAGGCCAGACAACAATGCGAGCGTGCTTTAAGCGTTTAAAGCACACTGTATTTGCACACATAAAGTTTCTCAAAGGTGAGAACCCTAAGTCACTAGCTGACTCAGGATAAAACTAACCACTACACTTGTATTAATAGAAGAAACAATTACAACTCTAGCTTCAATCACTTTGAAGCTCACTCGTAACACTTCTTCTACAATACTGAGTTCAGCTCTATAGAACAAATGAAGGCAATCTCAACACTCTCTGATTACAAACAAGTATATCACTTAAGCCCTCTCTAGCTTCTCTATTATTCTCTCTGTTTGTAACATCTAGTGTGAATGCAACAGTCCTCTATTTATACACAAACCTTAAGGTATACCTATAACTTAATTCGTGTAACAAACAAAGACTAAGCATAATGCCACCTCATCAATCCGTGCACCTTGATCATTTCACAAGAATTAATCAACGACTTGTATTGAATTGGTTTTGTTCTCTTCTTGTTGATGCACATCACCTCAGCAATCCATGCATTTCGCTCTAACAACCTTCCTCCATGCTGGCAATCCCTGGGGTTGCGTCACAAAAGCCTTCAAACCCTTCTCGCGCCTCTTGCACACTCGGTTTGAATCTTCCCGCTTACCGGCCTTTCCTCACGTTTGGGCGTTGTTCTTCTGCGATACCGCGCACCCTTTGCTTTGGTGCAAACACGTGATCAAAACTACATCCGCTTCATTCAAGCGCATCTTCTATGCCTTAGAAGCTCGCTTATACTCACTTCTGGACTTGAATGGGATTATTAAACACCTGTTGCGAAACTTACTTTCTCCGCTTGGTGTTAAGCGCAACTGTTACCAGTTAAAGCGCATCTCTAAGTGACTTAAGCGCATCCTTACAGATATAACAATAACCTGGAAGACTTAAAAACACTAAGAGATTAAACATATTAGTTTGTTATCATCAAAACAAAGAGAAATAGATTAAACTTTAACAAGACTATTAAAGCTCAACTAACAAAGCTTAACATTTTATGACCTGCCGTTGCATCAATCATCGCGTCAATGTTTGGAAAACAGAAGAAGTCCTTTGGATAGGCGTTGTTTAGATTCGTAAAGTCTAAGCAAACTCGCCATATTACATTCTTCTTCTAACTATCAGTACATTTTCTAGTCATTCAGGGTATTTGAATACCCAAATCTTCCCTGTCTCTAGTAACTTGGCAACTTCTTTGTCGATTACTTTGTTCTTTTTAGGCGCGAACTTTGTCCTCTTCTGTTTGACAGGAGGAAAACTGGAGTCGACATTGAGCCGGTGCATTGCCACGTCAGGAGGTATACCTATCATATCCTCATGTGACCAGGCAAAACACTCCGAGTTGGCGCGGAGGAATGTCATCAATCCTGCTCTGTTCTCGTCATCCAGATCTGCCCCAATCTAGACAGTGCGACTAGGGATAGATGGATCTAGTGTGACCTCGTCCAATCTCTTTGTCTCTGGCTCGACGTAGTGCGGGATTTCTCTTGTCATGGTTATAAAACACTCTTTGACCGCTGACTTCATGGACACCACCTAGCATTCTCGAGCAACCTCTGATCGCCTTTAATTTCGTGGATCCCGCAGGCTGGCGGGAACTTGATTTACTTATGATATGTTGAGGGGACAACATTCATTTCATGTATCCATGGACGGTCAATAATGCAGTTATAGGGCGATTCACATTCTGGCATGTTTAATTTTACCTACAAGTTGACACCACCAACATAGACAAGCAAAACTATATCCCCAAGGGTATATTTCACCTCTCCGTTGAATCCTACCAACGGGATCTTGGTTGCACTAATATTATCTTCATTCAAGCCTATTTCTTTCAAGGTATTTAAGTTGATCATGTTAGTGCAACTACCCGTATCCACTAGAATGCGCCAGATTAAGTAGTTACTAATGGTCAGGGATATGACGAGGCCATTCTGATGTTCCTCCTCACACACGTCCGAGTTGTTGAATGGCGTCGATATATCTACCTTGCTACCTTCAGACTTTAACGGTGGGGGATAATTCATGATGCTACTTTTTGCCTGACGCTTAGGGGATGAATATGAGATACCACACAGTTTTGATCCCCCTGATATTTTGCTAATAATCTTGGCAAGGATGGGCGAAGGTGGTCGTTTAGAATTCACCTGATCGCGATGTGTAAACGTTGGTTTTCCCCTGTCTGACAGCATGTCTTTGAGGTGTCCCAACAACAAGAGCCTCGCTACTTCTTTGCGGAGAGCAACACACTTGTCGGTGTTGTGACCATGGTCGTTGTGGAAGTCGCACCACATTCATGTGTATTACTTGACGTCATGTCAATCAGTCCTGCGCGGCTATCGAACCTCTTTATTGTACGTGTCGAGAGATTGTACTAACTCGATTGTGGATAGATTGAAATTGTAGGACTGCACCTTTGGTGGTAAAGCTGAGTGATCCTTCCAACCGTTCCCCCGGTCACGACCTTGGACCACGCGACCCTTGTCTTCACGATCTCGCATGTATGGTTGGCTCCGTCGGTCTCTACGGTTGTCACCTTTTGACTGTCGGTCAATGCGGTCGGAATTGATGTCTAGTTTGAGAGGCTCATCGTCTTCTTCCAATCTGATCTGGGCCAAGACTTTTTCCTGGGCGTCTTCAAAAGTTGAGTAGGGGTACTTTGTCAGTTCTCGGTACAATTCGCTTCCTCGAATGAGTCCTTGGTGGAAAGCTTGTACAGAGTTCACCATGTCGCAGCCCATGATAGACACATTTTCCCTGTCGTACCTATTAGTGTACTCTCGGAGTTTTCACTGGGCTTCTCGACGATGTAGTATAAGTCGCTGGACTACTTTTCTAATTTCTGATTGCTGACAAACTGGACTTTGAAGGTGTTGATGAAATCGGAAAAGGAGAAGATTGATCTTTGGCGTAGGTGCATAAACCATGATAAAGATGGACCCGATAAGGAAGTCCCAAAGCTTTTGCACATGACCACATCTCTATCTTTCTTGGAAACCGATACCGTCATTAGGTTTTGCTTATACAAGGCCACATGGTCATCGTGGTCGTTGTGGCGTCGTAACTGAACATGTTGGGTAGGTGAAACTTCTAGGATATATCCACATGTGCAATCTTTGCAGAGAAGGGAGATTCCTCAAAGCTATCTGGTGCTTCCCTCTCAATTGGTGGCGGAACTCCTGGGATCTTGGCGAACAGTTGGTCGAGTGCTTTCATATAGTCTCCCAAGGACTGTTGTAACAGATTCTGCACCAGCATGTCCGGATCAATCACAGTCCCTAGCACCTGATTAATCCCCCTCGTGGAGGCATCGCCTGGAATGACCTGCGGAAGTGCGCCGATCCTGGGCTAAACCATCGCTACATTGACACCTTGGGCGTCATATCCACATCTTCAAGGTTTAAGCGAAAACAGACATCTCCTAGGTTTTCATTGAGTCGAGACCTAAGAACGTTTGACCCGACCTATTGCATTTGCAATCTCACAAAGGCATTTTCACTGGCCAACTTTGCGTTTTCGGTGGTGAGGGTCTCGCTGAGTTCCCGATGCCGTTGTTCTTGGTTGGCGATCTCCTGGCGAAGTGCCTCCATCGTTGGGCCATCTCACGCATCTGGGCAACTTCATCGAGAGTGTTTTCGTTGGTGGGTATTTCATTTTGTAGGCGACAACTGGCATCGCCTTCTTCCATGGTGATTACATTTTCGGGTGGATGCGTAGTAGTCATGGTTTGATGAATGAGAATGGAACTTCATTTGACATAGAACCGATCAATTGCCCCATAGTTGGCGCCAATTTATTTGGGGACAAAAATTGCTCTTACGAAACTAAATCACCTAATTCGTGGAAGTAACGAATCAGACTATGATCAACCTCAAAAGTACTTGAAAAGCTAAAAGAATCAAAAAATCAAAGTAATTGAATTGTTAAGATGCGATCTCTTTGTTTTTTCAGTCATAACATTTGTTTTACAATAGTTCGTTCGTGCAATGTATACATGCAATTTTTTGAACGTTGGATGTGGTTCGTCGGGTGCGAGAAATGCGGTGGACGTCAGGCTGTTACTCGCCTAACACTCCATCACATAAATGCCAAGCCCGTGTTCTTTGCAACGTCCAATCCAACAATTTATTCCTTCCGGGCCGTTGAAGAAACGCTCTTGGGCCACTCGTATTTGGAGCCGAACACTGGCAAAGCTAGCCAATTGCCACGTCATAGCCAAGTGTGAGGCCCGCAACATCGGCCTTGTCACGAGCCTAGGGGCAGATGAGGTGGTCGACTACAAGATCCACGAAGGCGTCACTCTGAGGAGTCCGTGTGGGAAGAAGTATGAATGTGATCCATGCTGCTGAGACCCGGGTCCCTTGGTAGGTTTTCGAGCCCAATTTGGGGCCCAACGAGAAGGTGGTTTACCTCAATTTGGGGCTGAAAACCATGTGGACTTCCGCATTGAAGACGTTGACCATGTTAGATAAGTGACTTGTGCAATTATATGCGGGCCCACATGTGCTGAATTAGAGGTGTTCCTTGGTTTGGTTAGGGAGAAGAAGTTGAAGAGTGTTGTGGATACTAAGTATCCGTTGAGTAGGGCTGAAAATGTTTGGGAGAAGATGTTAAGTGGTCATGCTACAGTTGAGCCTTGATGGCTGGACATATGAACGTGCATGCTACCTTTTTTTAATCGATTTTTCTCTCTCATGTTTTACACGAGTTAAATTTTTTGAATCTATTTATATAATACTCAACTAATATGAAAACAGTTTGTTCGTCATTCTCTCATTAATTTTGAATTATAATCACATTATATCCAATTTGTCACACATTTGATCTTTCATGTATCTAATATGACCACGATACTCTAATTTAATGAAATGAAACAGTTAATTTAGAGAATTATTATTTTCGATAATATTATTTTTTATTCTGAAACGGAAATAAATTTTCTATTTTATATAAGGAAAAAATCTAGCTTCATTAAAATCTAATATTATTTTTTGTATTTGACTATAGAGATATCCTATAGAAAAAATAGGAAATGACGAAAAATAAATAATACACAAAACTACAAATACAAGAAAAGTTTTATATAAAAACAATCACCGTTTATTATTGTTGGGCCTCCTGTTTTGGGCCTCGTCCGAGACGGTTTGAAGGGAGCCCATAAGCAGCGGATAAGCGAAGACGGATGCCATTTGCTCCACGAAGCCCACGTGCCGAAGAATGCTCCAACAGTTTGGATCCAAACGTTGGGCCGCTGCTGGAAGGACGATCGGTTCCGAGAATCCCGCCCACGGTCCAGACCAACTCGGGCCGTTATATATGTATTTGTTATTCATTTTTGCCAGAGAGGAGTTAACAATTACAACTTTGCACTCTGTAATTCCGATATTTTGTAGTCTCAAGCATATTGCTCTTGCAATCAATCACCATAATCAAACACTAATACATTTCAAAGATCGTCTGATCGATTGTCGGATCCCATCTCTAAGGCAATTAAGTTCGATCTTGCGATCAAGCTTTTTGCCGCAAAACAATTTGGCCCCCACCGTGGGACCTTCGATCAATTCAGCCCTTCGAAATTCACACCCCCTACCATCACCCAACGGCCGATTTCTTCAGCAAAAAATTTCCTCGGGTCAGTCTAACGAAATGCTCCTCGACAGCGACAACGCCATGATCGATAAAACCCCGGAACCTCAAGATACCCTTCATCTGGGGGCAGCGTCGGACGAATCCCACCAACTGGCGGAAATGAGTCGTACCATGGAAGCCCTTGAACAAGAGGTTGCCGACAAGCGTCAGCGCCACGATACCCTAAGTCAGACTTTGGCCGCCAAAAATGCCAAGTTAGCCAACGAGAATGCTTCATTGAAAACACAAATACAGTCCGTCGGCTCCAACGCTCAAAGGTCTCGAAGATCCGGAGATCTAGGCAAAACTCAAATGCAGTAGAACCTGGACGACGTCATCATGACCCCACACGGTGCAACACATCCCGAAATGCGTAAGGAAATCCATAACCTCGTTCGTCAGAACCCCGCTGTCACCAATCAAGTCAACACTCTCACTGCTGCGGTCCCGGAGACGGGGCGGCAGACTGGTGTGCAATCACCGCAGAGCGAACAAGAAAGGAGGTTCAACCTTATGCTAAACCAAGCCCTGGAAAGGTACACAAATGTAGTGGATGCAAGCCTTGCCCGGATCCCGGGCGTCCCTCTCCCTATTGAAAGGGAAGACGTAAGGCGATACAGCAAAACCCCGTTCACCGAATATATCGCCCGAGTCAGTATCCCTAAGAAGTTCAATACGCCCAATATGACACGTTATGACGGAACGTCCGACCCCGACGAACACATTGCTCTATATAAGAAAATGCTTACGACAACCTCTATCTCCGAAAAGGACAAAGAGGCGGTCATGTGTAAGATCTTCGGGACTGCTCTGTCAGGACCGACTTTAACGTGGTTCACCCGACTACCCTGCAGATCCTTATCATCCTTCGCCGACCTCGTTGACACATTCAAAACCCAGTTCGCTAGCAGCCGCCGGTTAGAACGACAATCCAGCGACCTGTATTACACTATCCAGAAGCCCAACGAGCCCCTTCGAGAATATCTGAGCAGGTACAACAAGGAAAAGGTGGCAATCCCGAACTGCTATGTCCCCACGTCGGTCCAAGCATTTAGGCGCGGATTGATCAAGGAAGTGAGCTGTACAAAGAGCTAACCAAATACCCTTGTCTAACCTTTGAAGACGTCCAAGCTAAAGCACTTGCTCAGATACGACTCGAAGAGGACGAAGAGCCCTTCAAGGCTAGTCCAGGATTTGATCGCATTGACAGACGACCCAATAAGGAGCCTAGAAGCGACCCATATGCGCGGGAAGAGAGGGGAAGACCTGATCCTACTCGTGAAAAGCCCAACGGATGGAAGGAACGCCCCGCACTTCCCCCCAAGGTACATTCCTATAACTTCAGTATATCGACTGCCGAATTGGTCAAATCCCTGGACAGCTACACCAAAGACGTTAGATGGCCTAGGAAGAGCGACAAGACGGAGTCCAGAAAAGACGTCACCTGATGGTGTGATTTCCACGACGATCACGGGCATTGTACGAACGAATGCGTCTCCATCTGAAAGGAAGTCGCATGCCTCCTTTCCCTCGGGCATATGAAAGATGTGATTTCGAAAAAAGGTAGGGAGACTCTCGAACGGAGGGATAAGGTAACATCTGAACGACCCTTATCTCCACGACCCGAGAAAATTATCAACTATATCACCGGGGGATCGGAGATATGCGGTATTACTTATTCATCAGCCAAGAGACACGTTAAAAGTAGGGTCATGGGTTCACCCCTGCCATCGGAATATAGGAGTAATAGGACCATCTCGTCGATTCCTATTATTTTCGATGATTCCGACGCCGGCGGTGAAGACCATCACGATGGACTACTCATTTCATTATCTATTGGGAACTGCCGAATCCGACGTATCTTATCTCCACGACCCGAGAAAATTATCAACTATATCACCGGGGGATCGGAGATATGCGGTATTACTTATTCATCAGCCAAGAGACACGTTAAAAGTAGGGTCATGGGTTCACCCCTGCCATCGGAATATAGGAGTAATAGGACCATCTCGTCGATTCCTATTATTTTCGATGATTCCGACGCCGGCGGTGAAGACCATCACGATGGACTACTCATTTCATTATCTATTGGGAACTGCCGAATCCGACGTATCTTGGTAGACACTGGTAGCTCCACTAACATGATTAATCTAAGTACTCTAAGGGAAATGGGGCTAAGCAAAAAAGACACCAACTCCGACTGAATCCCTTTAGTCGGATTTAGCGGCGTAGTGAAGTATACACTTGGAGACATCGTCCTGCCCGTCTATGCCGGGGGCGTTAATCTTCATGTAAAATTCAATGTCGTAGACTATGAATCTCCCTATAATTGTATCAAGGGCAGGCCATGGATCCATGCTATGAAAGTCGTCCCTTCGACGTACCACCAGAGCATCAAATTTCCCACAGACTAGGGAATCCAAGAAATCAAGGGCGATCAAAAGATGGCCCAAGAATGTTATGCCGCTACCATGAAATCGACCGTCCGTGATAAGACCGATTAGCAATTACAGCTTCTGAGGCCGGATCGATACATCGAACCAGAAACCGAGAAACTCGACGAAGTGGCACTTGATCCAGCTTTCCCCGAAAAGAAAGTCTTAATAGGTTCCGATCTAGAGAATTAGAGTCGAGAACAAATCCTTACCTTCTTAAGAGATAACGGTGATTGCTTCGCATGGTAACACGAAGACATGGTTGGGATACCGCCAGATATTATTTCACACAAACTGAACACCGATCCGAGCTTTCCACCTGTGAAGCAGAAAAGGAGGAAGTTTGCCCCCGAACGAAACAAGGTAATTGAGGAAGAAGTATCCAATCTATTGAACGCGGAAAAGATCAGAGAAGTCAAATACCCAGAATGGCTAGCCAACGTAGTGGTCGTCGGAAAGAAAAACAGAAAGTGGAGGGTCTGCGTGGACTTTACCGACCTGAATAGAGCGTGTCCGAAAGACTCCTTCCCCCTCCCACACATCGACGCTCTCATTGATGCTATGGCCGGACATGAAATGCTCAGTTTCATGGGTGCCTTTGGCGGCTACCACCAGATACAGACGCACCCGGATGACCAGGAAAAGACTACGTTCGTAACCAATCAGGGTACCTATTGTTACAAAGTAATTCCCTTCGGGATAAAATACGCTGGTGCCACCTACCAACGACTCATGAATAGTATGTTCAAAGGCCTAATCGGAGACACGATGGAAGTATACATCGATGATATGCAGGTTAAATCTAGAAACAAAGGTGATCATGTCAACCACTTACAGGAAAGCTTTGACATCCTGCGATGGTATAAAATGAAGCTGAACCCAACTAGATGTTCATTCAGAGTCTCCTCGAGAAAATTATTGGGACACTTAGTCAGCGAAAGAGGAATAGAGGCCAGTACAGAGCAGGTTCAAGCGATCCTTGATCTCAAATCCCCTCGAAACGTGAAAGACGTACAAAAATTGACAGGAAGAGTGGCAGCGCTCAACCGATTTATTTCTAAATCTTCAGACAGATGCAAACCTTTCTACGATGCGTTGAAGAAAAATAAGACGTTTAAGTGAGAGGAAGAACAAGAGACGACGTTCCAAGAATTAAAGACTATCTAGCAAATCCTTTACTCCTCGCCAAACCAAAAATCGACGAGCCTCTGCCACTTTATTTTCCTGTGTCAGGATCGTCCGTCAGCGCAGTCCTGGTAAGAGAAGAAGATGGGAGACAATTGCCAGTCTATTACACCAGTTGATTGCTATTACCAGCCGAAACGAGATACTCTCCCCTAGAAAAACTTCTCCTTGCTCTAGTAACAGCTGCCAACAAGCTCAAGCCCTATTTCAAGACCCATACGATTGTGGTCCGAACCAATCATCCACTCAAAGCCATAATGTGAAAGCCCGAAAACACCGGGAGAATGGCTAAGTGGATTATACATCTCAGTGGTTAGGAGATTGAATTCGATCCAAGAATGGCAATAAAGTCTCAGGCTCTCGCAGATTTCGTAGCAGATTTCAGTCCAACCTTAGAGAAGGAGGCGGCTTGAGGGCACGTCGAGGTCAACAATGATGAACCTATGGGTATCTGGACGCTACACACGTACGGATCCTTCAACTTGAGAGGAACATGGCTCGGTGTCATCCTGAAATCTCCTCGGGGGAATAATATAGCTCAAGCCGTTCAATGCGAATGGGAGGCAACAAACAACGAAGCTGAGTATGAAGCACTTATTTTCGGCCTACACCTGGCATCAGATCTGTCCATCAGAATATTAAAAATCACTTGTGACTCTCTACTCATTGTCAACCAAGTGCGGGGATCGTTCGCTGCCAAGGACGAACGGATGATTTTGTACTTGGAAGTCGTCCAGAATCTTATGGAAGAGTTTGCAGGGATTAACATCCAACAAGTACCCAGGGAGCAAAACGCACAGGCTGATTCACTAGACTACCTTGGATCATCCCTACATCCCGCGGAATTTGCTACTATTCCAATCGTTCACATCACCATCCCCGCGGTGCCTACCATCGCAAGCAACCTCGTTGAAATCCTAAACATTGGCGATTGGAACGAAGAGCTAACTCCGGTGGAAGACGATTGGACGAAACCCATCGTAGACTGAAACTGAGGGACATGCTTTCTAACGACAAACTGGCTGCGAAGAGACTAATGGTACAAGCTTTATCTTACGATATAATCGATTCTGTCCTTTTTAGACGATCAGCCTCGAGACTTTTACTCCAATGCGTAAAGACGGACGAAGTCAATAAGTTGTTACATTCTGTCCACGACGAAGAGTGTGGCAACCACACGGGAGGAAGCAGCCTTGCATGCAAGATAAGACGGCTAGGATGTTTCTGGCTCACCATGAATGCGGACTCTATGGCACACACTAAGATATGTGACGCGTGTCAACATCACGCACCTGTCCCTCGTCAACCGTCGGAGCTCTTGCACCCCACTCTCTCCCTTTGGCCCTTCATGCGATGGGGGATGGATATCGTAGGCAAACAACCACCGACACCGGGGCAGCGTGTATTTTTCATGGCAATGAAGGACTATTTCTCCAAATGGATCAAAGAGGAAGCCTATAGAAAAGTAAAGGAAAATAGGTCATTTCGTTCATTAAACGCAATATCCTATGTAGATTCGGGATTCCCTCCGAGATAGTATGCGACAATGGTTCCCAGTTCATCGGACGAAGAACTAGAGAATTCCGCATTTGATGGAATATCAATTTGGTCACTTCGACGCCCCGATACCCGCAGTCCAACGGACAAGCCGAGGCCAGTAATAAAGTCATCATAAGTAACCTCAAAAAACGACTGGAAGGAGCCAAGGGAAAATGGGCTGAACACCTTCCTTATGTCCTATGGTCAGATAGAACCACTCCAAAGAGTGCAACCGGACAGTCTCCTTTCTTGTTGGTATATGGATGTGAAGCTGTCATTCCGGCAGAATTAATGGTCCCTACGGATCGTTATGGGCTACAAACGCCAACCCAAAACAACGATGAATTGACTCATAACATCGACACAATCGACGAGCTAAGAGAGAATGCACGACAACGGACGATCATGCAGCAACAACAAGTGGCTCGGAGTTACAATAAAAATGTCAGAATCAAAGTCTTCAAACTCGGAGACTAGGTGTTACGGAAAAACTTTTCAGAATACTATCGACCCACGGGATGGGAAACTGGCACCTCAATGGGAAGGACCTTACTGCATTACCAAGATAGTTGGAAATGGGGCTTACAAGCTCTGTTCCATCGACGGAGAAGACCTACCTAGAAGTCGGTACGCAACCCCCTAAACGATACTATTTTTAGGTATGCATGTACATTTCATATTCGGGATTAAATTCGAAGGCCAATTATCAAACGTCACAGTTATTTAACGGGTCAAAACCACATATTATTGTTCTTTGTCACTTAATTCATTGCAGGCAACCTCGCACGCGAGAAGACTCGCATCGTGGATCCACGCATTTAATACTTATACGAGTTCAATACACAAACACGATCGATCGTTTCACAAGGGTTTGCAAACAGAGTTTGGCACGTCGTACTAACAAGCGTAAAACGGTCGTTAGCCCTATCAAAAATAATCCAACTAAAGTATCCACTAGTGAAGTGGTAAGTCGGAGTCGAGTCCCAAGGGAGCCACAACGATAGCTTAATTCAATTTGTGTTACCAAATAGTAACTGGGGGGGTTTTTTGATTTTTGTAAACTAACTAGAAATAATTAAAAGCGAATGTTGGATTTTTGTAAACTATAACGACGGAAAGCTCACTCTTTTACCATCAGCGCATTATTCTTATGGAAAGTTGATCATCGAATTCTATAAAAGTTATGTTCTTTAAATAAATAATCTAGTTGTCCTACTCTTTGTTCGTAAATAGCAACTAGTCCAAATAGTCCTAGAAACCCTTGTTGTATGCAATAACCAAAGAAATCCTAAGGTTCAACTACGCAACAGCATAAAGATCAAAGATATGTAGGCCTATGCAATACCATTGGCAAATCACCGATACTCGACACAGGTTTATAATATCTACAAAATAAGCACTCGCAAATAGTCTATGCTAATTCTGATTGCTACCTAAAAGACAAGACTTTTCAAATCGAATTATCAAGCCTAGCGATATGAATGAATAATAATCAACCTAGTTTCGAACCTAGATAAAATCAATATCAATCAATGACAATAAACACAAGAGAAAATAAAACAATGCTGAAATTGTTATTAGAACATAAACAATAGAATTCTCACAAACAATTCCTAGAATAATGGCCTCAATCTAAGAGTGAACTAATAGGAACTTAGCCAGACATACCCAAGAGAAAGCTATAAATAATTATGGATGAACTAACCACTGATGAAGGTAGAAGATGGCACAAAGGTGGGAGCTTTCTTCTTGGGTGCTGAATCTCTAAGAACTAATTGTGAAAAGTGGCAAAAAGAATAACTAGATCCTTCTAACCTAAAAACTAAAGGCTTATATAGTATCTAACTTAAAAGATAGAAAATAACAGAAAATAAAAGATTAAATCTGAAAAACAAATAGATTCCCGGGCTTGAATATGCAATTGGGCCGGGTCCATCACCGAGTCGTGATCGAGACTTTATAGTCTCGACCGAGGCATTTTCCCAGTCACTTAGAAATGGCACCAGACTCGATCGCTACCTCCAAGTCGCGATCGCTACTTTCATGTCGAGAAAAGTCTCGATCGAGACATCTATGTCGAGGGCAAATCTCGATTGAGACATCATAGTCTCGGCCGATACTTCTTCTTCGTAGCTCTTCTTCGTCTTGAAGCCTTCTCTCGGACTGGTCTTCGGTCTTCTGTAAGCTTCCGAGGCAGCTCGGCTTTTGCCTCTCAGCTTCTCCATGGGTGTAGGTGTGGTCGTCTTCTCTCTAGCTCCGTCCCAAATGCACTAAAGGTGAGTACAAATAGGATCTCCATAATCAATACCACAAAATAATGCTTAAGAGCATCCCGCAAACCTATAAGTGAATAATCATACCAGATTCCGGGAATACCACTCAATAATCACCTAAACACCACTAATCCTAAGTTAATATTCGCTAGTTACACCATATAATAAGCTCCAATCAAACCTTCCCACACTTAAACCTTGCTTGTCCTCGAGTAAGAAAAATAAAACTCACTCCTCCTAAAAGCACAAAGGTCTACATTAAGTGTAGAGAAAGTCTGCTAGCGTCTATACTTCAAACTCCAAGTGTATCGAGCACTAACCTACTCCAATCTATCTCCTTATGTCTCCGAGATGTCCTACCCAAAACCCTCCTTATTTCTCCACCTTCATATGTCACCACTCCAATACGATAGTAATAATCGAACCAAGTGGTGTGCGTTTAAGCACATGTGGAATCCTAATCTCCTCTAAGGGTAAGGGTACATAAATATGACATAATAAGGATAAAATCGAGTCTCCCACTCGCTTATACACATCTTATTCCTCCTCATCGAGTAATGTCCTAAACCACTAGATAATATGATCAATCCACAAGTCACAACCACCAATCCTAATTTAAAAATTCTGTATAGTACAACCACAACAATATGCATCAAACTCCAAGAAATAGAAATCTAATCCTAGGATCTAACACAACCGCCAATAATATGTAGCAAAACTAATAAACTAATGGAGTGGTAAGCATGCAAAGTGTGGATAACAATAAGCTAATAAGTAGAGAGATAAAAGGCTAAAACTAACTCCTTATCCCTCCTTGGTGAATCCTAGAACCCGAGACATCCTTCAACTCCCTTCTTATGTCTCCTGCGCCAATAGTATGCAATCAATAGAAATCAATCACAAAACAAGTAAAATCCGGCGCCCTTTCGGGTTTTCACCAAATTCTAAGTGGTAGGATCTTTTCTTTCTGGTTTTTTATTTTTATTTTTCAGGCATCAACCTTTTCCTTTTTATCCATTTTTTCTTGCCTGGTTTTATTCTTTTATTTTTTCGTATCTTTTTCAAATTATTTTTTTAATTTTTTTTGAAAATAAAACTAATGCAATTGTTCAAGACGCGATATAAGTTCTGGTACAGACTCGATCCAAAAACAACTTAAAACAGTTCAGCAGAAAGAATAGCAAGAAAGACTCAAAAACACATAAAACTCCTCCTCGGTACGGTAACTCCTCTCCCCACACTTGAACAGCGCATTGTCCTCAATGCAGCAAAAGAGGACCTCATAAAAATAGGGAAGAGGGGGAATTACCTCAACACTCCTCAGCGTCGACGCCCCGGTCGCGGTCGAGATATAAAGTCGTGGTCGAGACCTTTTTCGGAAATTTTTCGCAAAATGAGGTACCGTCGTTTCGATCAAGACATTTATAGTCGCGGTCGAGACTTCTTCTCGGGGGAGAATTCTTGATCGAGGCCATGTAGTCGCGTTCGCGACTTAAGTGATTTCGGGAGATTTTTTCTGTTTTACTCCTCTAATGGCGTCCTTCCTGGTGACTCCTTAGACTTTCTAATGGAAATAACAAAAACAAAAAACAAACAAATGGGATTAAAGTTAGTAAAAATCCCTCGGGTTGCCTCCCGATCAGCGCCTTATTTGATGTCGCGGCACGATGTAAGATCATTTATTCATTGTTTTTCCAATCCTTTATGGATCGCATCGTCTAGCAATAATTTCTTAAACCATGGATGGAAAGGTTTGACCCTTAGACCATTTTCCTCCTTCACTACCCATACTTGCTTTGGCTTCTTCTCCTTTTTGTTCTCCCCACTCTTATTTTTGGCTTTACCCTTCGCCTTCTCTTTTGCTTTCTTGGGGACCTGCACAACAACTTTAGCAGGTTTCTTTTCCTGTGTGGTTAGCGAGATGGGGCCACTGCCCAAAACAGCATTAGATCCTATCTCGGAAATTTTAATGACATCATTTACGCAGAAGACGGAGCTATCATCTAGGGCTTGTGCCTTATTCCCAAATATATTAAAGTTGACTACATCCCCATTAAATTCGAGCGTAAGCGCCCCGATATCTAGATCTAGCTTAGTCTTAGATGTCCGCATAAACGGTCTACCTAGGAGGAAAGGTGTAGCATGCGTCTCATGTTTGTCATCTAGTACATAAAATCCGCAGGAAAAATAAGGTTTTCTACTTTAACCAACACATCTTTAACCAACCCTCTCGGGTAGATCGCAGATCCGTCGGCTAGTTGCAAAACAATCCCTGTTTTACTCATGCGCCCTAGACTTAATGATTCATAAACCGAGTAAGGTAAGACATTGATAGATGCTCCTAAGTCCAACATAGCCCTGTCTATCCTAGTTTTACCTATGGTACACGGAATACTTACCATACCTGGGTCCACGCGCTTAGTAGCCATCTTCGACTGGATGGCTGCAGAGACCATTCCGCTTTCCTGTACCTTCTGCTTCCCTTGCAGATTCTCATTTGCTTTCGTAGTGCACATCTCCTTCAATCGCGTAGAAAAACTGATATAGGGATTCCCTACAATGACTCGGACCTAGATTCACAACCATTCACTAAACAAGAACAAGTGTTCTTAAGTTGGTGTTCTAACTTGTTCAAGAACAAGGAAGAACAAAGAGAAAATAGAATGGGGGTTTGAGAAATCAGAAAGGATAGATGCTTGATGATGATTTACTCACTCTACACCAAGCACCTTGGACTTAACCTCAACACAATGGTAAGATGAGATAAAACACAACAAACTTTAACTCAACATAAAGGGAGATTGTACAACCCTAAACACCGAGAGCTTCCCAAGCATTCAAGTTCACACAATCAAGATTACATGAACAAGATACCTAGGCAACAAGGGGCAGATTCAATCTGCAAACTACACTAAGATACACTACGTTTTTGGCCCATGAGAACACTTAGGTTTCAATTCAATCAAAGGCCCTTTTGGTTAGGTCATTTTTGGCTTTTATACCTCCAATGACCAAGGCCTTCTACCAGCTGCAAGCTCGACCAAAAAGGTCCAAAATACCCTTAGGAAAGTGTCTTAAAAGAGTTAGGGAAAAGGGGTAGAATTGCACACTTTTACAACCTAGCCGGGTAAGGTGTAAAAGTGTGATAGTTTCACAAAAGTGACATGTGCAGCCTTGATCTTGATCTTGGATGGCCTTGATGTCTTCATTGGATTTGTTGGGGATGTTCACCTCTTCCACATACTAGAAGGGTGGAGGCAATGGGTTCCATTTGGTGTGTTGAATCCAAACCCAAAGTTGCCTTCATAACTTGATCTTCTATCTTCTTAGCCATAGCCCTAGTGATTGGTCCTTTGTTTGTTGGGCTTAGGGATGCTCCTGCATCATTCCCTCCCTCTTGAGAGAGGCCTGACCCCAGGCCACCTCCTTCCATGATGTGCAAGGGTTCCTCATGGCTTAGTTCCTCCATTGGGTCATCTTGGCTCTCTTCAAAAAGTGTAAGGTCTCCTATGTTGAAAGTGGGGTTGACACCATATTCTTCTGGTAGATCAATGACATATGCGTTGTCACTAATCACTCTTAGCACTTTGAATGGCCCATCCCCTCTAGGAGAGAGCTTTGAAGTCCTTAGGTTGGGAAACCTATCCTTCCTTAGATGCACCCACACTAGGTCACCTTCTTTGAGTGTCACCTTTCTTCTGAATTTGTTCTTGCTTCTTGCCACACTCTTAGCCAAGTTCTCAAGCCTTTCTCTGGTCCTTTCATGAAGCTCCTTGATGAGTTTAACCTGGTTCTCTGCACTATAGTCATACTTCTCTTTGCAAGGCAAAGGAATAAGATCAAATGGTGTTAGGGGGTTAGTGCCATAAACACACATGAATGGGCTCAGATTTGTGCTAGAGTGTGTGGCCCTATTATAGGCAAACTCTACATGTGGTAACAAGTCTTCCCAAGCCTTTAGGTTACTCTTAATCAAGGATCTAAGCAAAGTACCTAAGGTCCTATTAGTCACCTCGGTTTGGCCATCAGTTTGGGGGTGACTAGAGGTAGAGAACAAGAGCTTGGTGCCTAACTTTCCCCACAAGGTCCTCCAAAAGTGGCTAAGGAACTTTGGGTCCCTATCACTCACTATAGTCCTAGGCAATCCATGGAGTCTCACAATCTCGGCAAAGAATAGGTTGGCTACATTAGTGGCATCATCTGTCTTATGACAAGCTATGAAGTGAGCCATCTTACTAAACCTATCTACTACCACAAAGATGGAATCTTTTCCCCTTCTAGTCCTAGGCAATCCAACTATAAAGTCCATACTAATGTCCAACCAAGGTGTACTAGGGATAGGCAAAGGGGTGTATAAACCTTGTGTCTTGATTTTGGATTTGGCCTTAAGGCACTCAATGCATCTTTTAAGCATGTTTTCAATATCTTTGAGCATGTGAGGCCAAAAGAAATGGGAACTCAGTATTGATAGGGTCTTGTCTCTTCCAAAATGTCCCATTAGACCCCCCTTGTGTGATTCCTCAACAAGTAGAAGCCTAAGAGAACACTTAGGTATACAAACCCTATCCACCTTAAACAAGAATCCTTCAAACAAGTAATACTTGCCCAATGGACCCTTGCTTAGGCAGTGAGAAAAGATGGATCCAAAATCCATGTCTTGCTCATACAATTCTTTGATGTAGGTGAAACCTAACACCTTGGAATCAAGAGTGGTGAGCAATACATGTCTCCTAGATAAAGCATCAGCTACAACATTGTCTTTCCCTTTCTTATACTTGATAATGTAAGGGAAAGTTTCAATGAACTCCATCCATCTACCATGCCTCCTATCAAGCTTATCTTGGCTCCTAAAATGCTTAAGTGACTCATGATCAGTATGCAAGACAAACTCATTAGGCCATAGGTAGTGTTGCCAAGTTTTTAGCACCCTAAACAAAGCATACAACTCCTTGTCATAGGTAGAGTAGTTTAGAGTTGCACCTTTGAGTTTCTCACTAAAGAAAGCAATTGGCTTACCCTCTTGCATAAGAACTCCTCCTATGCCCACACCAGAGGCATCACACTCCACTTCAAATGGCTTAGTGAAGTCCGGTAGGACAAGTAAGGGTGCCT
Source organism: Phyllobates terribilis (assembly GCF_046119375.1). NCBI lineage: Eukaryota > Metazoa > Chordata > Amphibia > Anura > Dendrobatidae > Phyllobates > Phyllobates terribilis. Next base: position 518 of record NW_027368695.1, on the reverse strand, counting down.
TGGTTAACATAGCCTTGAGCTCTTGAAATGCTTCTTCTTGCCTTGGTCCCCACATGAAGATGATGTTCTTCTTGGTGAGTTCAGTTAGGGGGGAGGAAATGGTGCTAAAGTCCTTAACAAACCTTCTATAGAAGCTAGCAAGCCCTTGGAAGCTCCTAACTTGTGTTGCACTTGTGGGTGTTGGCCAATCTTGTATAGCCTTGATCTTCTCCTTGTCCACCTCCAACCCCCTTGAACTCACTACAAAGCCAAGAAATGTCACATGATTAGAGTAGAAATCACATTTCTTAAGATTAGCAAAGAGTGATTCATGCTTAAGTTTGGATAGTACTTCCCTGAGGTGGAAGGCATGATCAAGCATGGACTTAGAGTAGACTAGGATGTCATCAAAGTAAACAACCACAAACTGACCAATAAAGCTTCTTAGCACATGGTTCATCAATCTCATGAAGGTGGAGGGGGCATTGGTGAGGCCAAAGGGCATGACAAGCCACTCATAGAGGCCAAACTTAGTCTTG